>NC_072775.1:17262539-17425800 GCF_022539595.1 Amphiprion ocellaris
TGACATTTTATAAACCAAAACAAGAAATGAATTACTGGAGAAAACAATCAACAGATTAATGGACAAAGAAAATGTGTTTTCCAACATATATAGCTGAATTACTCCAACATTACAAGATACATACAATTTGAATTCAATTTTATTTATATAACGCCAAATACAGGTCCAATTGTCTCAAGACACTTTATTTTTGTATTTTTTGTCATATTTAAAATATGACAAAGTAAGAAATTTAAACCTCTTGACTAATCCAATTTATTATTTGGTTTTAAGAGACTAATCGACAGCTAAAATAACTTTCTCCACTAAAACTAATAAACATGAGGTCAAATAGAAGGAACAGTTTTAAATACTGCAGTCCCACAATGACAAGAATAAAGTTTGTCAACAAAAACTAAATCTGCTGGTGGATTCCGTTAAAGTCCTAATAAATGATAATAAAGTGTGATACTAAAGGTTTGTGGTGCTAAAAATGTCAAAGTAAAGATATCAAGTTGAACATGTGGATGGAGGTTGATAAAAGTTGACCTCCCTTCATTTCTCTGGAGCGACTCCATGGATTTTATGGATGGTGGTTAAAGACCTGCTCTTCTAGTCGTCGTCCTTCTAGTCGCTGTAAAAAGTCAGTCCATCCTGGCCGACTTCAACACCTCTTCATGACAACTTGTTCTGCCTCCGACCTCATGGAAACTCCAGAAACTCGGGAAAACCCATGGAGACTCGAAGAACTCGTGGAGACTCGAAGAACTCGTCGGGCGGGGGAAGGTGTGGTGGGTGGTGGGGGGAGGTGGGGGAGTAGAGGGGGGAGGCCGCCACCCACCTCCCCACCTACTCTCCGCCCTGACTCCACCCAGACTCCGCCTTAGCTCCACCCATGTGGTCACTTCAGGAACTACGATGCCAAAGGGACGACGAAATTACTTCTTTTCATCTGATCTGTAGCTCAGTGAGTTAAGGATTTGCCTATGGAGCTGCAGGTCGCTGGTTCAAGACCAGACACTTCTTAAATTTTATCAAAATCCTGACAAAGACAAAGAAAGAAAAGGCCGGTGGTGGGTCTTGAACCTGCGACCTTCCAGTTGGTAGTCTGTCTCTTATCCTCCTGAGCTACTCGCTCAGATACTAATTCTTCTTTTTTTTGCGCATTTATCATCTATTTTTTTGCCATTTTTGAGTTTTTTTTTTAACTTGAGTTTCGACGACCATTTTTCTCAGGAGGTTGGACTTCAGCCTTTGTGCTGGAGGGTTGAACCCTCAGTTCCGAGACTTTCCAAGCCTCCAGACCTCCCGAGTCCTCAGGACCTGAGCTTTCAGACAGTCTGAGGGCTGAAATTTTCTAAGTCCCACAGTAGTTCTCTGTTAGTTTGAACCTTCAGACAGTCTGAGGACTGAAATCCTCTAAGTTCCTGAGTAGTTCTCTGTTAGTTTGAACCTTCAGACAGTCTGAGGACTGAAATTTTAAGAGTTTCTCACTACTTCTCTGTTAGTTTGAACTTTATGGTTAACAGAAGCCTTAAAACTTGTGACCATGAGTCTTGATTTCACATTTAGACCATCCATCTGAGTTCTTCTCAGACCTTCACCTGTGGGTTTTTTAGAAATCCTCAGCAACCTTTGATTATCTTCACTGAACAGTAAAGTTTGTGGAGATCAGAAGGTAACATTAGTTTGATCGATGCCTTCAACTACTAGTAGACTTTATCCGGAAAGCAGTTTTCTGAAATGAGTTCTTAGTAAATCTGTCCACAATCAAACCAAGAACATAGAAAGAGGAAATGTTTGAAGAAACAACTTGATGTTTTCATTTCAGACTAGAAAACGCTTTAAGAACTTTATCTGTTTTTGCTCATTTTGATCCTTTTATTGTCTCTTCTGTTTAATTTGATCTTCTAAAGTTTAACTGGTGTCTTTTCTAATGTTTTGTCTTTAGTTTAATTCGAAATGTTTTGTCTTTTTAATGTTTGTTGTTTTTTCAAATGTTTTATCGGCTTGTTTGAAAAATTTCCTTTTCTTTCCCAATGTTTAATTTTTCGATTAAATCTTTAAGGTTTTTCTTTTTAAATGTTTTACCACCTTTTAATGTTTAATTTTCTTTTTAAATGATTCATTGTATTTTCTGTTTAATTCCTATTTAAAGTTTTATTGTCTTTAAGATTTAATTTTCTAATTAAACATTGAATTTTTTAATTAAATGTTTTGTCTTTTTAAAGGTTTAATAATCTAATTAAATGTTTTGTACTTTTTTAAATGTTTAATATTCTTATTTAATTGTATTTTTGTAAATATTTAATATTATTCTTGTTTAAAAAGTATTTTTTAAATGTTTAGTTATGTAAAATATTTTCTCTGTAATTTTGAATAATTTTATTTTAATAATTTTGTTTAATTTCATACATGTTTTGCATCGTGTTTGATTATCTAATTCAATATGTTGTCTGTTTAATGAAATTAAACATTAAATACAATTAAATGACATTAAACAGACAACATATTGAATTAGATAATCAAACACGATACAAAACATGTCAGTATGAAATTAAACAAAATTATTCAAATAAAATTATTAAAAATTACAGAGAAAATATTTTACATAAACATTTAAAAAATACTTTTTAAACAAAAACATTTTTTCAAAGTTTTATTGTATTACATTCTTTTTCCTTTGATTTAATTGCTTCTTGTTATGTACTTTATTTCTTTAATCTTCTTTTTCTGTCAAGATTTTAACCCCAACCTTAAAAATGAAACAAACCCTTAAATCACAATGAAAATACTTCTGTTGTCCCAATCATGAGTTAGTCAATTATTCAGTTTATCAATTCAACTTTATTTGTTTAGCACCTTTCACACAGATGACAAAACTAAACAAGCAAAAAAAAAAAAAAAGGATTTAACATGATAATAAAATATGTTGTGTCCAGGGGATGAAGGGAGTTTATTGAAGTCTTCTTGGGCTCACATGGGAAATTATTTAAAATATAAACTTGATATTCAGTCTAAGGAAACTGCAGAGCGACAGAAGAACCAACAATATCTCCTGTTTTCTCCTTTAATGAGTCGACTCTTCTTGTGCTTTTAGACCAAAGAACTACAGACTCTTCACAACCTGCTCAAACTCTTGGTACAGGACCTCACCACACGGGTCAAGAAGGTTTCCGTCTCATTTCTACTCTGAAGCTCACCTTCTCCTGCTCAAACTGCTGACAAATGTTTCTGCTGCTCTAAAGTCTGGTCTCCAGAACTTCCTAAAAACTCTCAAAGTCTCTTCTGCTGCAGGTTGCTTTGTAGAACTGTTCCAGAAAACCTCACTAAACCACATGGAGGGGCCTCAAGATAGTCGTCCAAATGAAACCATACAAAAACCAAACTAGCACAACCCAAACGCTAAAGTCTCCTGCAGCCTACCAGAGAACCTCTGAGAACAGAGAATCAGGACAGGAATTCTTACCTTCTGGACAACCAACGTTGGTTCTCAAACAAGAATACAGAATGTGTCTGACCAAAAACCTCTAAAGATTCACTACAGCCAAGATAAAGATACAACTCAGCTGCACCAAATCCACTAATCACTGCACACATTAGCACCATGTGCTAACTGTGGCTAAAGAACCACCTTTACCAAGACAGCTATCCAGTACAAAGCCCTAAAACACACCAAGAAACACATTAAAGTCTATTTTACTGCTGGAAGCTGCAAGCCAACGCCTAAAGAACAAACTACAGCAACAGAGCCAAACCTGGAGGAAGCAGAGGAAATGTTTGTCTGCAGCTAAATAAAGCAGGAAGACAGTGAGCTGCTCAGGTGTTCCTGATAACACCAAGCTGCTCAGGTGTTCCTGATAACACCAAGCAGCCACCTGGACAGCCAATAGGAACACAGCTTACTGGAAGTCCAGAGGGCTGGGTTAGTGAAGGAAATTTAATTTAAAGTTGAGGCAGAAAGTTAACAAAGAAAGTTGAAAACCACCTTCTGATACCTGAAATCTCAGAGTTTTCACACAAAGAACACCTGAACATGTCAAACTGGTTCCATAGTAGAACCATCATTGTAAAAACATCATAGTATGGTGTGTTGCTCAAAAAACATTACAACCCGGCTGTCTAGGGTCACCGAGGAGCAACACAAAAACAGGACAAACGCTGGTTTCCAGGGGGTTAGGCAGCTATTTATATGAAAGAGGAAGTTTACAACAACACAACGTGTGAGCAGAAAAATCACAAAGTCTTAGTCTTTAGTTCAGCTGAAAATATTAGTTTTTGTCTTTTTTATTGACCAAACTTTTCAGGAAGTAGATGAAGAATAATTAAAGCTCTCATGTATAAGTCCAACTTATTTTGGATCCTTGTGGAGAGTTTAATCTTAGAGTTTGTACAGCTGTTGAGTTTTTAGAGTCACATGGATTGTTTTGACATTTAATAACCGAGTCCTGAAATAAAATTACATTTGTGGATTTCTGTCATTTAGTCTGGACTAAACAAATAACAGCAGCATAAATCTCAAACGTCATTATGAGGAGTCTGGATTGAGGTTTCACTTGATAATGATCAAAACATGAAATTTAGGTTGGTTTAAAGGAATATTCCACCTTAAATCTTTGAATGTTGACCTAAAAGGTTGGTTTTAGGGAGTATTCCACCTACAAGGTCCTCAAACATCCACCTTAAAGGAACATTCCACCAAAAATCCTTGGACATGCACCTAAAATGTTGGTTTAACCGAGTATTCCAGCCAAAATCCTCAAAGAGACCTGAGGGGCTGGTTGAAAGGAATATTCCACCTAAAACCTCAAATATAAACCTGAAAGGGTGGTTTAGAAAAAAATCCTTCAGTGTAGACCAAAAAAGTTAGTATGGAGGAATATTCCACCTGAAATGTAGACCTGAGAAGTTGGTTTGGAAGAATATACCATCCTAAACATCCTTAAATGTAGACTTAAAGACGGTTTGGGAGAAAATTCCACCTAAAATCCTCCAATGTAGACCTAAAAGGTGAGTTTAATGGTATATTCCACCTAAAATTCACTACTGTAGACCTTGGAGGTTGGTATGATGGTATATTCCACCCAACATCCTTTAACATAAACTTAAAAAGTTAATTCAAAGGAATATTCCACCTAAAATCCTTCAATGTAGACCAAAAAATCTTGTCGTAAAGGAGTATTCCACCTTAAATATAGACCTAAAGGATGGCTTGGAGTAATATTCTACTCTAAAATCTTCCAGTGTAGACCTAAAAGGTTGATCTGATGGTATATTCTACCCAACATCCTGGAACATTTACCTAAAAGGTTGGTTTAATTGTATATTCCCAGAAGAACCCTTGAACATCGGGCTTAATGGTATATTCCACCCAAAATACCAAGAAGTCAGTGTAAAGGAAATGTAGACCTAAAAGGATTGTTTAAAGGAATATTTAAACAATTATTTCATAATCTGTTATCAGTCAGAACCCTGGCAAACTTATTTTCATCAGTTTTTTAGTGGAAGTCACAAATAAAGGAGCTCTTGGTTTTTCCCGGCGTTAGTGAGTCCAAAGCTGCTGTTTCAACACAGACACGTTCACATGCATCCACAAACCTCTCAGCACTCAAACACCCACAGACAGGAGGCCGGCTGGGCCGAGGCTCGGCGGCGTCCTCAGACCCACGAGTCGGGGAGTCGCTGAACTTGTTGGTCTGGTTTGAAGGCCTCCATGTGGTCCAGTAGAAGTCCACGTAGTCGGTGTTGGCTTTGAACCGCAGCGACTGGCCACCATCAGGTGGACCGGCTTGTCCTCGTAGGACTCCTCCTGTAGCCTTGAGGGAACCACAGGAACATTCAGTAGCTGTTGGAGTTCTTCCTGTCAGGCTCGTGGTAGAACTGCTCTGAAGAATCTTGTACTTGTCTTATCTGGAACAATCTAACAGCCTAAACTGTTAACAGCGGTGTAAAGAAGCAAACACACAGGCATAGATTAGGACTCAAACTAGATTTATTTTAGAAAACAAATCAGCTTAGAGGCATTTGTTCACACATGTGGCTGAATAGGAGGCCGTCCAATCAGATTCGAGGTCTTCACTCTGTAGATTGGTTGTTCGGTGAGACTCTTGGACCTCCATCAGCTGACATGGATGTTTGATGGTCTTCTTCTCTAGTGCCAGATGATTCATCCATGAATTCAACAGCTACAGACTGAAATGAAGCTCATGCTGCTGTTATTGAATTCCTGTTCCAGATCAAATGTTCAGAGCTCACCTTGAATGCAGCCGTCTGCTGTCTGATATTTTTTCTCATTGTAGTCTTCAATAAAGTTTTTTTCCTCATGTCAGGATGTGGTGAGACTCTTTCTCAGTCTCTGCAGACGTCCCTCATTGTGCATCTCCAGAGAAGAAACTGAAAAACTGGTCACTGCTTCAGCATCAAACGCTCTCCAGCATTGAGAGTGTTTTAGGAATTCATTCATTGTGTTGTGAACTTTGAAGGAGCAGAAACTTTACAGCTGCCAAAGATATGAGCTCCAATTCTGGATGTTTTAGGAAATGAAGTTCATCAAATGAACACTTGATTTTTGCTGATAACTCTCATTAAATTACTGAAGAAATCCAACATAAAAACCTGTAAACTCTCAGGCAGCTTTTGTTAAAGTTTGTCTATAATTCTATCATCATGTTCTGGAACCAGGACTCTGCAGAAGTTCCTTCAATCAGATACTTGTGTGTTTCTATTTAAGGCCTCAGGTTTGAACGTACAGCAGAGGATTAGAAAAGAGTGATTTTAATATTTAAATCAGTCCAGTAAATGTTTGGCATGAAAATTATTAAAATTTTGATTTAGCTAGATTTGTGTCAAATAATATTGTAGAGTCTCATTTAAATATATCCAAATGAGTTCAGTTTATTTACATTTTATAGAATATTTGATTTCTTAATCTCAATACTGTAGGGTCTGACCCTAAATATTATAATAATGATGTCAATTTAAATAATATTTTAGTGCAGAGTCATAAACTTTAATCAGCTAAACTTACATAATAAATATCACTGCACAATCTTAACCTGAACATTCATATTATTGAGGTACATTTACATAAATCATGATATTTTAGACTCTTAACTGGAATATTTCTGACATTAATCTTTTTGTATTGTGCTGATAAACAACAATAACCCGACTTTCAGATAATATTTGTTGTCTGTGATTGAGACTAAATTCCTCCACATTCTGGAACTGGACTGAATTTCCCAAAATGGAAACATGGACAGAATTTAACACTCATGTATCCATGGCAACGCTAACGTTTCTGCTTCTTACCAAAGTAAAGATTTTAATGTAAAACTTCAGGGATGACTGCTAACCATAAGTATTCTGATCAATACTTCATGATCAATATCAGGACAGATGTTACAACTCCAGCTGTTGCATTAGACTGCAGTTATTCACAGAGAAATTAACACATCAAATTCCTCATAAAAACTAGATGGGACTTTTATTAAATAAAGTGTTGGTGAATAAACAGTGTAAAAAGTGCAAAGCAGCTCCATTAAATCAGGAGATGTGAGACTTCCACAGCATAGATCACCATCTGCTGTATTGATTCATAGCTGAATGTCAGAATGAACTGAGATAGAAAAGCTGCTTTGAGCTGCAACATTACGGTCTGACAATCCAACACCATCACAGTTTTCATCTGGTTGTTTTGCTCCAACATGCTGTGAAGTTCAGTTTTTACCTGAATCAATACAGAGATTCTATTTCCAGCCAAGACTGGAATAAAAATTAGAATGTTATGAGGTTATTAATGCAAATAAATCCTTTCAGAGTGAAGGATTTACTTCTAAGTTCTAATTCAACTTTCAGCTGGAGCACATTGCATTCACAAAGAAAAACAGCGATACCTTCATAGCAACATTTAATAAACCTAAAGCTTCCCTGTTGGCTCATTGGTGGAGTTTGTTACTGAGCATCTGAACCTTAAATCCAGTGAGACGACCGTCTTCAGTCGAGGCCAGTCAGAGAACTTCAAGACCTTCCATCAGCTGGACCAGATGTGGCATCATCTCCCTCTGAACATCTGGATGACAGGAGAAAAGACAGAAATCAAACACAGATCACAGAAATACAATTTATTCACTTTCATCGTTTTATAAAAGTAGCATGAACTTTATTAAAACTTGACAATATCAGTAATGGAAGTAAATGTTTTTATCTCATGTTGAAGCTAAATTTAAAGTCAATTTTAATGACAGTTTATCCTGAGAGGAGTGACAATGGAGCTTTTCTTTCCTTTTTAGAATATTCCCTCAAAATATTCTGTTTATTATTGGCTTTAGAAGCATTTTTCTTTACTTATTTATTTTTAGATACCTCAGACTGATGCACTTTGCTGGTTTGCAGATAATTTCATGTACAATGACAATAAAGATCTTCTATTATAACATATTTTGCTAAAACAAGAACTGAAAACCTTCTCAACCATCTCTCAGGCTGCAAAATTCCAACTGTGACCAAGAATTATCTGATGTAGTTATTATTATAATCTTTACTGAACCAGCTCTGGAATTAATAAAAATCTGTATATGGATATGATTTTCTCTGATGGGACCACTATGGAAGCCGTAGTAACAATTAACTATCCTTTGAAGGGAAAGATTAGGTCTTCATTCAGGTGGATAAAAAAAATGCTCTCCCTTAAAAAAAAACTGCATACAATAAAGTAAATCTCTTCTGCACTGCACACATACTACACTTTTGTATAACTCTGGATGTCAGAGTAAAGGCAGACAGATCCACCAATCAGCCACAACATTCTGACCACTGACAGCTGAAGAGAACAACATCCATCATCTTGTTCTAATGTAACGTTCTGCTGGGAAACCTTGACGTTCATGTGGATGTTTGACATGTACCACCACCTAAACACTGCAGGACAAACAACCCCCTAGTCTCCATGGCAACAGCAGTCCTTGATGCCAGCTGCCACCCTCAGCAGGACAAACTTAAAACTGCTCAGGAGTGGTCCGAGGAACACGACAGAGCAAAGCTGTTCACCTGGGTTCCACACTCCCCACATCCAGATCTGATGGAGCATCTGTGGGATGGTCCAGGATCAGCCTGGTCTAGGTAGGACCCACCCTGCAACCCACAGGATCCACAGAATCCACAGGACATCCCCAGAGGTTCTGATGAACCACTGGGTCAGAGGAGATTTAGCAGCATAAAGGGACCAACACAGTATTAGTCAGGTGGTCAGAATGTTATACTGTTATATTGTCATGCTGATTATATGATCAGTAAATGTTACCATCAATTATAACGTCCACATTGATCAGGAAAAAAAACAACTATCAGTTCATTCAGAAACTGTGGGGTTAAACCTAAAAACACAGACCTCAACAGCAGGTTGTTTCAAAGCAGAACACCAGCTGGTTTTCACTAAAGAAGCTTTCAAAGCAACAATTAAATGACAGTTTTGTTCTCATTAAGTTCAGAGTCAGCCAAAATAATGTACCCACATCAGGAAAAGAAAAACTTTTATAAATATTTCATTTGTATAAGTACTTCTATACATATAGATACCTCTTTCTAAGTTTGATCACATCACGATAACTCTGTGTCCTGTTGTACGATGTTTTCCCAACAGATGGCGCTACCCTCATGAATGGAGCATCAACAAGTAACGTCTACAACACAACAGAAATGTCTGGAAGCCAGTGGCCACCACTTTGAGCACCTCTTGTAATTGTAGAGACCAAAGATAACTTTTATTAATCTCATGATGTCTGAATAAATTTGGTATTGAAATATTTATGCAACTTTTTCTTTTCCTGATGTGTGTAAACATTATTTTGGCTGACTCTATATAATGGTTTTCTGACAGGTCGCCAGGCAACATCTTTTTATAATAATGACAAACATACCTGCATTCTACAGGAGTGATTTTCCTCATGTGCAGGTAAAGATGTGTGAGGAGCTTAGAGATGACAGGAGCAGGAGTCATCCTCACTAATTCAGCTTCCACCTAGAAACAGAAAGACCACAAAGAAACACACTGATATACTCTCAAATGTTCAACCTCACAGCCTCAAAATATCTGTTTAGGAAGTGCTGTGTTTCTAAATTCTGCTGAAAGCATTGACAGACATTCTCTTACAAGGTTGTGTAAAAAGCAGCCTGTCCTCTGAGCTACTGAGAAATTTTCCTGAACAAAGTTTCTACGTGTAAATCAGCTCAACAAAAACTAAAGCCTCAGTCAGAGATAACAGGTATCGCAAATTATAAAGAACTTTCTTTACCATACAAAAACCAAACTAGCACAACCCAAATGCTAAAGTCTCCTGCAGCCTACCAGAGAACCTCTTTAAACAGAGAATCAGGACAGGAATTCTTACCTTCTGGACAACCAACATCGGTTCACAAACAAGAATACAGAATGTGTCTGACCAAAAACCTCTAAAGACTCACTACAGCCAAGATAAAGACACAACTCAGCTGCACCAAATCCACTAATCACTGCACACATTAGCACCATGTGCTAACTGTGGCTAAAGAACCACATTTACCAAGACAACTATCCAGTATAAAGACGATTTTACTGCTGGAAGCTGCAAGCCAATGCCTAAAGAACAAACTAAAGCAACGGAGCCAAACCCGGTTCAGTGGTGAAGAGAAGCAGAGGAAATGTTTGTCTGCAGCTAAATAAAGCAGGAAGACACTGAGCTGCTCAGGTATTCCTGATAACACCAAGCAGCCACCTGGACAGGAGCAGGAGTCATCCTCACTAATTCAGCTTCCACCTAGAAACAGAAAGACCACAAACAAACACACTGATATACTCTCAAATGTTCAACCTCACAGCCTCAAAATATCTGTTTAGGAAGTGTTGTGTTTCTAAATTCTGCTGAAAGCATTGACAGACATTCTCTTACAAGGTTGTGTAAAAAGCAGCCTGTCCTCTGAGCAACTGAGAAATCTTCCTGAACAAAGTTTCTACGTGTAAATCAGCTCAACAAAAACTAAAGCCTCAGTCAGAGATAACAGGCATCACAAATTATAAAGAACTTTCTTTGTTAACTCAGACTTTCTGCTTCAACCTCACATAAAAAGGGGAGTTTAACTCATCAGGTGACTGAAAATGAACGGCTTGTGCAGTTCTAGATCCAAAAGTAGGATGTTTCAACTCATGTTTTACTACAAATACATGCAGTAATAAATAAATACAATGGCTGGTTGTTAGTTTATTCACTATTAATGTCACTTTATATACTGGATTGAACTTGAGCAATGGAAGAGTGAAGGAATTTAATGAAATTATGGAGATTCAGAGAGGTAATGTTGCGCAATGTTAAGTTAAGCTCGGTTTAATTCAAACCAGCTGAATGTTAAACTTCAGTGCAGCTCAACGAGTTTCAGTTAACCTTAAAGTAAAATAACTTTTTTAAAAGCTAAAATACACAGCAGAAAAATACAAGTTGAGAAGGTCAGTCTAATAATGACGGACACCTGCGGCAGCAACTAACACAGGTGTTCAGCGGTAAGTTAGCCACCTGTGTTAATTAGCCCGCTAGCTAACTTAGCCGCTTCGCTAGCTAATGCGTCCGGACCAACTGGTCAAACGCAACAAAACGCATCTCTTCACAAATCGCTGACTTAACGTACAGCAAAACAGCGCTACAGGTTAGAAGTATTTATCTTCTTACCGTGTTTTACTCCAAAAACAAGGTCAACAGCAGCTAGAGATGCTACCAGACGTGTGGATCATAGATGGTGTAGAAGACCGGATATGCTAGCGCGCTGTCTGACCAATCACTGCTCTCTGGCTCCGCCCTCTGGGAATCTTGTTGTTTGGCTCCACACTTGCTGATGACCACTTCCGATCTCAGAAAATGAAAAAACGGACATTTTTTTCGTTTCTGTCTCTTACTGATTTTACTTTCTTGTTATTCTAAATATAAAATGAAAATCAAAGCATTTTTAAAATTTCGTATATCCCTTTTTGATCATGAAAAGAAAAAACGCCTTGTATTTCAATTTTAATTTTTGTATTTTAAAACGAAGATCAAATAACCACTCGTTTTTTGTTTTTCAATACCCGTTTCAGAACGGAAAATCCAATTACCAGATCCGTACACGGACCAGAATAGAAGTCTATTTTCCATTTTTCGATGTACGCATTTTTCTATCAAATAACACAGATATCTGTAAGATAACTATATTTTTTGCTGATTTAAATATAGTAAAACAGTGTAATTTTGCAGGCAAACGTAAAAGAACAATATATCATTATAATAATACACTATTTGGATATTTTGATGTTTTTTTAATTTTTTGTCTATTTGTTTTTTTAATAGTTCAAATGGTGATTGATTTTTTTTTGTCTGTGACTTTGGTAGGTTGGATCTATAATTTAACAAAGCAGGAAAAATGTAGTAATTTTTTTTTTTTTTTAGAAAAGTAGGGGCCAAAAATCTACATATACAAGTTTTTGTCATATGTCATACACACACACACACACACACACACACACACACACACACACACACATAGTTGAAACCAGAAGTTTCCATACACTATATAATAAGACATAGAACCTTTTTTCCCTCACTGTCTGACCTTAAATCACACTGAACTTTTCCTGTGTTAGGTCAATTAGGATTACCTAAATTATTTCTATTTGCTGAATGCCAGAATCAGAGATGTTTTTTATTACTTTCTTCAAAAACTATATATATATATATATATATATATATATATATATATATATATATATATATATATATATATGCGCAGTGTATGTTTTCTCTTTTTCCCCAAAATATTTTTAAGTTTCAGTTATTTTTTTCATATAGATAGCTAGATATAATAATAATAATAATAATAATAATAATAATAATAATAATAATAATAATAATAATAATTAATTATATTAATATAATAATTACAAAAGCTGAATAGGTACAATAGCAAAAGAATAGACAAAAGTAGTTCATTTAATTAGTTTTATTGGAAATTGCTTAGTAAAAATAATGCCCAATATCGACCGATAGTCGGTGGATCCCAGGCTTGTTAACATTTTTGTTTTATTGTTTGATAAAAAAAAAAAAAAGAAAAAAAAAAGTCTTTTCAGCCTTTGTATCTGGACAAATACAGTCCTGAGACTAGCAGGACAGCAGACGACTCTTGGATCTGTCATTTCCTCTCCTCCATCCTGCTGCCTCCTGGTGCGTTTGGCTGAACTGCGTTTATGAACAAGAGCAACAATCAGACATCAGTCGCAGTGTTTCCTGGACTGGAGCTGCAGGTTGCTGCTGCTGGATCTTCTTGGCTGCACAGGGGGAGGAGGGGGGAGACGGGGGGAGGAGGGGGGAGACGGGATGACACCGCCTTGCGCTGATGACGCTCGCCATCGGGAGACATTTGGACAGCCTATGTAACCCACATACCGAGCAACAAATGGTGCGTCTGTGCCGGAGATGTAGCTGAAGCTGGACTTTAGAGAAGATGCTCGGCGTCAGTGATCCTCCGCAGAGGCAGCAGCGGGAGGACGCTATCATCTGTTGATCGGATTGGACGCAATTAAAGCGCATTATCATGAGCCGCCGCGGTCCGACTTCCAGGTAGGAGGAATCACAAGCATCGTGGAGGTGCGCATCAAGGGCAGCGGCTCCTGGCGTCTCCTGGCGCTCACATCCGATGCAGGTCTGAAGATATTGGTATGCAGATGGAGGCTTCACGGGTCTCCAGGAGCTGCTGCTGCTGCATCCTCTCCGTGCGTTATTTCCTTCCTGTAATTGTCGCTCATCAATGGCGGGGTGATGTGTTATTCAACGTGTCACTCCTGCTGCTTGAATGCAGCATTTCCAGAAAAAAAACAACAACAACATCACATCTCAGCACTGCAGCTTCCTCCATTCACTCAGAGCTGCAGGCTGAACTCGATCCCACTTGTTGGCCCCATCAGTCCATGCAGGTGTCAGACCAGGAGGCATCACTGCTGCTAGATGTGTGCAGTCATGCGTGTGTTAATGTCAAGAAGTCACACCGCTGTGTTTTTCCTGCACTGAGTGGACAAAATGATCCAAACAGCTCGTGGGAAAAAGAAAGAGACTTGATTCCAATCGCAGCAGCAGCAGCATGTGGTCCTTTATTAGGATGGATGCTGATTAGCAGCAGATGCAGAAGAGGAGCTGGCAATCAGCGTGATGAAGTTTTTAAAAAGCAGCATCACACAATTCACAGCTCCAGAGAGGCCAAATCATCTGCAGGTGCACGGGGGGTGGGGGGTGGGGGGGGTGTTTGATGTAATGGATAAATGTTAATATTTTAGCAGTTATTTAATTGAAATCTTAAAAAATAGTGAAAATGATCAGCAATGAACAGCCAAAAATCCTATTTAATTTACATTAGAAAATCATCATATGAGATTTTGGATGTGAAATCACCTAATTAACCTTATCAGCTGGCTAATATTTTCAAACCAATAACTGCATCAACAGATGAACAGAAAACCCAGTGAGAGGGATGTGACCTACATGTTGTACAGCACTGGTTCCCACCCTGGGAGCGGGTCACAAGATGGATCTGAGGGGTCACAGGAGGATTAATGTCACAGCAAAGCAGGAGAAACATTGTTCTTTAACATAAATGTGTGTCCCTTTTCCCTATTAGCTTGTGTGTTTGCTCGAAAACGAAGCAATCGGTGACAAAAGAGGCCAGAATCAATGTCATAGACAATGTGGGGCAGCTGATGTTGCTCCATATTGAGGCAAACCTAAAAAGGCTGGGGAGGGGAACCACTGGAATACAGTACAAATGTTGCTAATTTGCATATGACCCACTATAATCCACATTTCCGCCTGCAGTTTTTATTTAGGTTAAAGTGAAAGCCGATTCCCATTAAGAGTGGCTTATTGTGTCTGCATGATTAAAGAGGAGAGAGCTGTCTGTGGGGGTGAAATCTGTCCATCTGACCGTCACGAGGGAGCAGCGCAGAGCTCCACATGCCTGACATGTGTTGTGTTTATCAGTGTGCAGCATGAGTGACGTCTCACAGGTGTGTCGTGCAGCTGATCCCCCCTCCCAGCAGCGCCGAACGTCACCTGGGCTGGAGGAGCTGTTTGCACCTTCATATCGCCTCCTCTCAGAGTCCCCGCCTGCCAGTTTGACTTTGACACACATTTCCTGTCATGTTTGACTCCCATGTAAGCCGCTGTCAGGTCTTTCTTAGCGGCTCTGGGAGCCAATCTGCTTAAGAATGTGTCAAGTCAGGCTCGTGCCCACAGATGTGTTCAGGCAACATGTTCCCTTCTTGTTAAAAATCAACAGAGACGTACTCCAAACCTCTGTCGTTGCTGTGGCTACGGTAGCCACAGATTAAACTGACCCGTCAGATGTGCTCAGTGTAGTCATGTGTGTTTGTTTTGGACGTGCAGTTGGTTAGGTAGTGCTATCACTTTTAATCTGCAGCTTTGTAGTGAGCAGGCCTGGCAGGAGCCGCTTACCGGAGCTGGACTCACGCCATATGTTTGCCTGGTCGCATAGAGACTGTGGCCGCTACTCTCTCCTCCCTCCACTCTGACCATCCTAACCGGTTTCACCGGCTTACCATGGCTTTAGCATCTGTGCAGTAAATTTAGGGCATAGCTGTTTGCTTGTCTGCCTGGTGGTTTAAACCAGGGAAACCTCGCTGTGATTGTTAGTTGTGTTGGTTCGCTGCACTGAGACATCTCTGCATGTCCACAATGAGGCTGAGATCCAGGAGTAGAGACAGAAGGGAGAGACAAAGAGAGGAGGAGGTAGGAGGAAGACTCTTTTAAACAGTTTGGGATGCGGCATTTATTTTGGCATGAGGGGCACAGATGCGCATTTGTTAGTGTGTGTTTTTTTTTTGAATGCTCATGCTCTTTGAATGTCTCATAAAAACTGCACAGTGAAAGTACTGGCAATGTCATCAGTGTTTTTGGAAATGCTGAAAGCTGACTAGTGCTGCACATGACACACTAATAGAGATCAACTGCATATTTTCAGTTGAGTAAAATCTAATGTGTCTTTCAGGTGAAATTTGAGGAGATTGAAATGATTCCAAAGTCAGGAAAATCTCCAGCAGACTCACGAAAAGGTGTCGGCATCCACGAGTTTGCAGCGCTTGCCAGATCCTCCTTGAATGGTGATGACCTTTTTAATGTTTTTATTTTTACATTGTGATTGTATGGCTTGAATTTGACCCTCAGACTGTGACCTCTACCTCTCTGTGTCCAGGTATCTCCCAGGCAGTGAGGGACCATGTGACGAAGCCCACCTCGCTGGCTCAGGGCCGGGTCGCCCACCTCATCGAGTGGAAAGGCTGGCCCAAACCTGCAGGTCCTCCACAGGCCGCCCACTCCCAGTTCAGCTCCTACTGCCACCTGACTGAAGGGGAGAAGGAGGCCCGCTTTGCTGCAGGTATTCACTTCTGTGACCTTTACTGTCCCTCAGCCAGCAGAGCGTTTCAGAGCTTGTTTTTATGCTGTGCAGGACACACGTGAGGTCTAACTAGCTGTTGTCTGTAAATCACTTGTCATACGCGTCGTCTTACTTAGCTCGGTTTAACTCCGGCATCATCTCCTGGTTGACTCCCACCTTCTGTCAAGCACCTAATCCCCCCAGAACTCCTGTCTCTCAGCGGTTCGCTCCGCCCACTGCGGCGTCTCTTGGGCGACGGCTTGTCTTGGCAGCAGATGGTGGCCTATTAGACACTCTCCCAAAACACTCCACTGCCCACCAACGGTACAGCAGCTCCTGTTGTTTTGCTGTGACTCATCGTCTCTGGCGCCGGCGACTCCGGTGTAGTTTGATCAAGCGAGAGAATGAGAGGCAGGAAAGTAGAAAGCCAGTGCGCATCATGTCCATTACAAAGAGGGTGTTCTTTTTTCTCCACATGTAAATCGACACACCGAAATGCCAAACAATTTTGTTGCTGTTATTATTAAAAAAAAAAAAAAAGCTTGTGACCTGAAACTCTAAGTTGAGACTGATATCAGCCTCTTAAATGTGTTTTTTTTTCCTGTACCATTGTTACTTGAATGTTTTTGCATTTTAGACATGATAAGCAGTTTGAGGATGTAACTTTGGGACTCTTCAGGGAAATTGTGATATATTACAACATATAGAAATGAAATCCTTCTTGTCAAACTTGGTGTGACAAATGACAGTAGAGATGATTGTCACATACATAAAATGTTCTGTATAAAAGCTCAATGTGGGGGAAACATGACAGCTAAGTGATTAGGGGTCTAAACGGTGAGGCCCTGGTTTGATTCCCATCATGATCCTCCTTTTTCCACACTTTTTCTGTCTCTCTTCAGTGTCTCTTTGACATAAAGGCATTGAAATGCCCCCAAATTCTAAAAAAAAACTCACACACAAATGCTTGAAAAAGACGAGGTACAATAGAGGGATTCCACGTTTGTATGATTTACTGAGAAAAACACCAGAACATTCAGATTTCTCATCCCTCATAACATGTTATTAAATAAATTGCAGACCCCAAGATATTTTTAACAGAATAATTTCCACACTTTCTAGCAATGCCAGCTTCAGAAACATCTTTACATCTTGATGTTATTCAAACGAAACAAGAAATTAAACCTTGTCTCATTTCGATTACAAAGATTTATTGGACTTGTTGTGTCTGATAGGAGTGGCCGAGCAGTTTGCCATCGCTGAGGCTAAGCTGCGAGCCTGGGCTTCCATGGATGAAGATGATGAGGAAGACTCCAACGATGAAGACTCCCACGCCAACGGACAGACTCACACCATGGCCACCCAGAGCTCAGGTATCCAACATCACCTCCTTTTTGGTTCATTTCATCTCATTACGCTCGTCGTGGTTTTCATTTTTCCGTCATCACTGACAAATGGCCTCATCTCCCCTCCCCCCTCTCAACCGCAATCCATCCATCTCCAGGTGTTCTGACTCTTTGCTCCTCCCTCAGACGCCGCCATGTCCAGTCCTATCACCGGAGCGCCATGCCAGCCTGAGATCGACGGCGGTGAGGCGCCGCCCTTCGACAGCCTGCTGGACTCGAGCATCGTCGGCAGGCTGCTCTGTGGTCGGCCTTTAAGTCACGACGACCTACATTCATCCCAGACCAACTCACCTACTTTACCCAGCGACTGCTTGAGTCCGTTCCTGGAGGAGGAAGAGGAGGAGGAGGAGGAAGAGGAGGTGAGGCTGGATGGTCTTGAGGAGCAGCCGACGCCTTTGCAGGAGCAACGCAGTGAAGTCTGCGTCCACAACAAGCCTGAGTTCAGGCCTCGGGGCAGAAGCAGCAGGTTCGACTCCTGCTACTCCACCTCACACTCGGAGTCTCCTGGAGAGGAGGACGAGGAGGACGAGGAGGAGGAAGGCAGCGTGTTCCACGAGGTTCGGGTTTGGCACTGCAGGAGCTTCTTCTCTGACCGGGCGTCCTCTGGAGTGGCGTCGTTTGATGAAGAGGAGGAGAGAGAAGAAGAAGTAGAGGAGAAGAAGGAGGAGAAAGAGTATTTGATGTGATGTGTCGTTCATCTTTATGTCTCTTTGAGTCTGTGTTGATTCTGGATATGACATAATCTATCCTGCTTCCACTGTACACCTCTTCCACCTCCTCCTCTCCTTCCTCTGATCATCTGTCCTCCACTCGCTGCCTTCTGTCTCTCATCCTCCAGGCCTTTCATACTCTGATCTCACTCCACCGCTGCTGTAAACAGTATATATGTTGGAGAGTTCAACCAGAATGTAAAGCTGTTGTTCAAACTGAGTTTTGTACATTTTTGTGAGGAGTCATGTGTCGCTATATCATTGGTTTTCTATGGATATTTTGTAGTGTTGTTTTTCGGGGTCATGCCGTGTCATGTGGGTTGGGCTATGTTTGATATCGGATGCCTGAATGTCCTACATATATAAATATGATTTTTTTTGAAAGAAGAGTCTTTGGCGGCGTTTTTATTCCCCTCTGCAAACACGAAGAAGAAACACGATTTCTCG
This sequence comes from Amphiprion ocellaris, assembly GCF_022539595.1. Lineage (NCBI taxonomy): Eukaryota > Metazoa > Chordata > Actinopteri > Pomacentridae > Amphiprion > Amphiprion ocellaris. The sequence goes on from NC_072775.1 coordinate 17,281,519, forward strand.
ACTATCTTTTAAATGTGTTTTTCTTTAAATTTAATCATTCACTCATGTACAAAAACAATTTCATGTCCTCTGAAAAATAACAATGGCTGTTGATTTCAAATGCATAATTCTCCTATGTACAATAGCGTGTACGCAGCTCTCATCCATGTATTTCCATATATACAAAGCATATACAGGCCAGTGCCATATAAAGGGAGATACTACAGACTTATTGCTTAACTAGATACGCTGCAAATTAGCTTATACACTCTCTACATTTAACTCCTTATACATTATCTTATAGGGCGAGCACTACGTCACATTCTATATGCAAACAAAAAGTTTACACAGACCAAAAAAAAAAAACCAGACTTGGTGTGCTCAAAATTGTCGCATGAGGCTAAAACACTTACATCCATTTGAAGGTCAGAACAAGGACTTGCACACACACTTTGCTCTACAACAGTTGTTGGACTCGTGGGTGTCACTGGGGCTTCATACACTAGTTACATTTCTCAACATCGCATTAGAGGCCAGGCTGGGTCGTAAAGATTTGTGTAACATATTGTGGTGTAAATATTTACAGGCCGCATACGGTACAGCACAGGTGTGCGTGTAAGTGTGCGTGTGTGTTTGTGTTCTGTACAACAGCCGGTATCTTCCTGTAACTCGGAGCTCGTGTGTTGTTCCTTTTTCATGCTAGAAACACGCTAAATTCACACTGCAGAAGATATAAATGATGAGAGCGACGGTCTACATCACCCTTATTGAATCAGCCCCACTAAAGCCAAACGAGGCTACATGTGCAGTCAGTTATATTCATGGTAATTACAATGTGCTTCACTGGTATTTGGAGCCCTGCCTTAGCTTGGCGGACCTTTGGAAGCTGCCTTTGTTCACTGTGTGAATAGATCCCAGCTGACGGTGGATTTCTGGGGAGGATATAGTTAATATTTAATAGTAAAATAATGAAACATACTGATAATGATGTGCTGCGACATGTAACTCTGCCAAGATCTGCAGAGCGTTTTAAGTAATGTAGTGTGAACGTCACCTTTACTGCATTATTGATGTAAATTTATTGCATATCAGCTGACACATAAACCAACAGCACTATACCTTAATATTACAAGCCATTTATTCTGGTCCTCTGATATATTATTCCAGCGCTAGAGAATAGGTAGTTGTTTAAATAAGTACCATTATGTGCTCATTAGAGTAATTTCTTTGTTCTTCTGTGCTTTCTTTATTTTATTTCTCCATTATTACTCATTTGTGTCCTGATAATGTTCGGCGTCATGTTCACAGGAGGGTTGTTTCGGCCTGAAGACTCAATTTAAATTGAGGAGCCTAAACCAGATTTGAGCATGGCAAGGAAAGTTTGTCTCGCACACACACACACAGATACACAAATAAAAGATAAAGCTGCTGATGTTCTGTATGATCTTATTGTCAACAATCCCCCGGAAAGGTTCAAACTTGTGACGTTTTTGCAGCTTATAGTTTTAGTAGTAGGTACTGTGAGTCATAAACCTTCATTATTATTCAAAAATGACAGAAAATACAATGACCCACAGTTCAAGCAGTGTAGTGCTGCTTGACTTTATCCTCCTCTACAATAAACAGGGGCAGCGCAGTTTATTTTTGAGTCAAATCCCACGTACAGTATCCTCTTAATCTACAAATCTGCAGCTTAAAATAGCTGATTCAACATTTACTACTATTGCAGTAACACTTCCGAAAAACAAGCAGCTTTGGGAAATTCTTTCACATTATGCACTATTATAATCGTGAGGTTGACAGTTGACAGATATGAACGGTATTCCACATACACAACTCTGGTCCTGTAAGTACACTAGAGTGAAAATGTGTGTCAATCCACAACTGAAAGTAGTTTCACACAAATAAGCTATTTACTCTTGTTTTAGTGAAGTTTGCTCAAATCTGCAGTGCCCGCCTGTTTGAGGAAATTACTTGGGATTTGATTTTATTGTAGCTATACTGACAAAAGACTGTCACCTAAATGTCCCTTTAGCAGATATTGTCAAGCCTTCAAATATGTCAAATTCTCAGTTTAAGGTTGTTCTTCATCTTGATAACTACATTTTCAGCCTTTCTGGAGATATTATCATAGACCACCTACAGTAACAAGTGAGCAGACTCCACCTGCTGAGCAGCATCATGACTGAAAACCACTAGAACAGCTGTTTAAGGGACCTTGTGATGAAAAAGTCTGTAAACAGTTGTTTCCGAGGCAAGGAACGAGCTTTCAAACCCCGTTAGGCTACATAGTGGTTCTTCACCAGTGTAGCATTGCGCCGCTGTGACCGTGTTGGTTCTTTTTAAAACCACTGACTATACATAAAGATGGATGAACCCTCTGTGATGTCTCCTATAGGTTTTCTGAACAGCGGTTTAGAATCTCAGTGTGTCGACCGTCATCATTTTGGCAGTGTCCAACTCTGACTAATTTCCACTTGTAACCAAGGCTTGTGGCTGAGGCAAGACAAGGATTCTCCTGTGCCATGCCTTTAATTATGCATCATTTTAAGCCTGAATACAAATTAAATGGGTGAATTATATAAACATTCACCCCCCTTTAGTTATCACAAACAGGGAAATCAGTTATAGAGACCAAAAACATTTTTTTCCAGGGTGTAAACAGGTTTTATTTCTGCTTTGAAGTTGGACGTTTTAACATGGGGGTCTATGGAGACTGACTCACTTTTGAAGCCAGCCTCAAGTGGCCATTTGTGGAACTGCACTTCCACGCTGGCTTTATTTTTAATAAACGGAGGATGCCACTTCATTAAAACCTGGTATCTACATTACCCACAACGCAACTTGGATGCTAACTTCTCAGTCAGAGATTCGTATGTGTGACGTGAGCAGTGGCTAATGCAGCTTTGAGCCTCAGAGATGAGTGAAGTCGAGATGTGTTGCTGATTTGAATCTTTCCAAGGGATTTTTGGATGATAATAAAGACATAAAATAAAACCAGCTTTATCCTTCAAACGGACATTTGCTCACACTCTCACTCGGACTACAACAAACGCTAGAAACACAGGCATCAAGGCTGGACTTGGAGGTGAGAGTGACCTCTACAAATGTAAGAAATGTCAACATTCATGAGGCGACAGTATGGATCAGATCATTCTGATTGATCCTCGGTGTGGGCGATGCTACCCTCTCCCTCAGGTTCTGACTGGTCCTTGTTCAGAGAAGGACTCCCCTGTTCTTGCTCTGTTTCGTCCGGCTCAGGGGTTTGGGTAGGGGGGTCATAGTCACAGGCCAGCTCTGATTCCTCAGTGTGGGAGGGGCTGCAGTCAAAAGTAAACTCTGATTGGTCCTCGGCGAACGAGGGGCTTTCCTGGAGACCCAGCTCCGATGACTGGTTTGTGGTGTCGCCGGGGCTGGTTTCAAACTGCAAATTCGTTTGCTCCGAGAAGTTGACGGGGATCTCCTTGTACTGGAGATCTGGCTGGTCCTCCACATCAGGAGGGTTGGGTTCCCGTGGCAACGAGAGCCCCCTGTGGCGGATGCACAGCTTGTGCAGTTCTGTTACCTCAGATACGCTTGTGGTGTTTCCACTGTCTCGGAAACTGGCCAGCGGAGGGCGCACTTTCACTCCGGTCACCGTCACGGAGCCCTCGATGGCCTTACGCAGCTGGAGGAGCAGAGAATCACCCAGCAGCAAAGAACACAAGCAGTGGAAGTAAAAAAAGAGAGGTCAAGAAAGGTGAGAATTAATGATCATATTAATAAAACATCATAGATTAAAATGAAGGAAACACACCTCTTTCAGAGAAACCACTCCGACCAGGCGTCCCATGCTGGTCACGTATGCGTGATCCAGACCCAGCAAAGAGAAGATGGTGTGAGTCTGTGGAGGAGGAAGAAGAGGAGGAGAGGTGGGTCATGGCCTGGATACAGACTCAGAGGGGGCTCATTTGCATTTTGGATCTGGGTTATGTAAACTGTAATGCTGGGATCAGACTGCACCGTATTTTTGCCTTTCAACATGGTCACTGTGTCAGACGAAGCGTCCCAGAGTCATAAATTCAGACCAGCCCTTCGGAGCTGGCCCTGTTTTATGGTTTGTATGAGACGACGCCAAAGACTTGCCTGGGACCAACTTTACAGGTTCATGTGATCACAAAATATACAATTACAGTTTACAAGTACAGCGTGTGGCTGCAGAGGTAGTGATTGATTTGGTGTAATTCTCTTGATGTTAGGGGGACACTTGAATGAAAGCAGGTTGACTGGATTGAAATAAATCATCAGTCCTCTATTGCTTTGCCATGTTTACAGTTATGTTACAGCTCAACACCATAGACCGTGTTTTTAGCAGTCAAACCAGGCGAGGCAAGATAAAAATCATCCTGAAATGGGACATCTTTAAGCGTCCAGTATAGTGTGCTGTACGGGTCTTCCACTATGACACTGATTGGTCGGACTGATCATGAAGTCTGAGCACAAAAACCTCCTAAAGTGACATTTCAGAATTTGACCAGTGTCATTAGGTGAACACATTCATCAGGTCCTCAGTTTTATCATGACTGTGCACTAATATTAATAATGTTTGCTGATGGATTTAAAAACACCTGCAAATGTTCATGCCTCCATTTGCACCTTAGGTTGGAAGACATACCATTATATTTTGAGAGCATAATGCTTACGTAATTCAAGAGCCATCAATTTTTCAAATATCACACTCTGTCAGTAATTAGAAGGAAAAATACACATGGCTTCCACACTTTTTTTGTGTGTATTTACAGATAAATATTAATATTTTTCCACAGAGGGTAAAGGGTGAAATTTATTTCACAGTGTGTTGATGGCTTTTTGGTTATATTGCACCTTATGCAGAGATGTTTGCTCCACCAGCTGGAAGGGGGCAGGATCAATCTTGCAGTTCTTGAAATCCACCGGCTCATCGAGCTGCTGCTCCTCCCACTCTGCTATCTACAGGGAGAAGGATGACAGGACACAAACTTTTAAACTCTTATTATTAATATTTTAAACTCTCATAATTATTAAACTTTTTTAAAAATATGATGTGTTAGTTTGTTCTCACATCTGAGGGAGTCATACAATCTTCCACTTCAGTGGAATCCTGAAAAAGAGAAAATTCAGTTAGTATGTCTTTGTTCTGATAAATACACAAAGTTTTACATAGAGTAAGACTGCAAATCAAAACTTTACATTTTTTTGTAAACATAGTACACACATCACTCAGGGGTCACTTGCTTGTGTCAGTGTCGGTTATTAAAGACACAACTGTAAACCAATGAAACATTAATACCTTGAGTCTACTAGAGTTTCAGACCAAAAGGAAAGTTTGGTTTATTAATCACACAGTGCAGCTAGAACCCAGAGGATTATACTGACAACACCAAGAAAATGTAAAGAATCAACCATTTAAAACAAAAAACAGATTCTCACACACACAGACAATAAGTATGAGCAGCAGTTCACAGTGACAGCTCATGAAACATTTGCTTTAACAAAAGACATTTAAACCTGCCCACCTCCCTCACACACACTTTCTCTTGCTCTCTCTGCAAAGCCACTCTAACGCTTTGGTTTGTGCACCACAAATATTTTGGTCCAGCACTCACTACGTGTGTGTCGCAAGGCAACGGTTACTAAGCAACAGTCTCTAGGCGGCAGACAATCTTACCGCCATGGAGATCCTCACTCGTTTGGGCTTGGGCTTTCTTTTTTCAGGAGGAGCCGGCCCAGCCGGGCTCTTAAGGCCGGGGAGAGAAGGCATCAACACAGCACAACATTAACACAGCATCAGTGAAACTGGACAGTTTTACCCCCTTAACATGGCGTCGCTGCAACATTGGATCCCAGTCTGACTTCTGCTGCGAGAAGTCTCTGTGATGTGAGCACAATGTTGCTGAAAGGGTATAATTACTGCACCACAGATGAAGGTGGGGACACGAAATCTGTACAAGAAGCCCAATGTTAATACAATGCTGGATGATAGATACACTGCCAGATAAAAGGAACTTGAACATCGCATATTTTAGCATTTTTAGCACCCGGTGCCTTTATGTTGTTCCCTAACATCCCTTTTAGCAACTTTAAGCCATCTTACTCCACACTGTCTTGAGACAACTGGACTGAATCATCTTGTTCCAGCTCCTCACTGAAGCCACTTCACTGACTAAGCATTTTATCTCGCAGACATTTCATCTGTGAAACACAGTTGTCAATAATAACATCTTCAAACGCTACAGTTCATTACAACAACTGCTGGGACAGATCTATTTTGTTATTAGTTCCAACTTCTCTGAGAATCAGATTCATATGGGAACAAAAACAGATTTTTGACGGAGAAATATCTTTTTCATTTTTTAAGTGACTTAACCCTCGGAAATCATGGTGACTCTACAAACCATGTATGTTTTACTGTTTACATTTTTAATTTGCTACGTTACATGTCTCCTGTCAAACAGCTCAGCCCAGGTTCATTTTTGGCAATTTATAAAGTGAAACTTGTAAATAAAATCATTTTGATTAAATTTCACAGTTAAAAGTTTAGTTGTGATTATTTTTCAGATGGGACCACATGTCACAGATGAGTAGTTCAAAGACTGGTGGAAAGTTGAACATCTGAACAACTTCGGTTTTCCACAATTTCTAGTTCTTATAAATGGCATCATATTGGTGATTTTTTTAAAAACACACCATGCATTTCAAAGCAGGTTTGGTGGTTTAGTGTTAAATCATTAATCAGTTTTCTAATAATTTGTGATTGGTGAGTTTGTGCTAGATGATGAGTCTACTGACTGAAATATTCACATTCAAGACTGTTGTCAATGGCTGCACTGCTATCAATTTAAAATATTCTAGATGTCTTGTACATTACTTTACATATACTCTCTCCAAATTCAGATTGGCATATGCTTTGTCTTTGATCCCCACTACAATTTAAAAACATGTGAGTTTCAACAACACTTGGAGGACGTTTAAAACACCTGACACACCGTCAGTGACGCTAAAGGGGTTAAAGATACATAAAACACACTACATAACACCATCACGGCTTAAAATTTAACAACAACAAAAAAATGCTAAAATGTAGGATGCTCAAAAATGTTTGACTGGCAGTGAATGTGCGGTGCAGTGAGGGTGCAATGACTCACAGAGGTTTTAAAACAAAAGGCTGAGACCACGGCATGAGATCACACAGGAAAGCCCTGCTGCCTGTGGGTGGGTCCTGCCTGTCAGCGGCAGGAGGACGACGAGGTGGACGGTATGTGCGTGGACTCAGAGAGAGCACAAACATCCTCTCATACAGTGCATGTCACACTCTTACTGTACACTTGCACTCACGCACATAAATACATAATCTCTGTTTCTCGCTCTTGCACTCACCTCCAGCAGCTCCTTGTCTTGGTCAGCACAGGAGAGGGTCTGAGAGCCTCAAAGAGAAAGTAAAAAGATAGGGTTTGTTAAATCTGCACTTGAATCCTGACCTTTTAAAACTGATGTGTTCTTGATATCCCTCGTCAGTCTGTCCTACTGTCTGTGCGTGTTTTTGTAGCGGTGTAAAATACATACTATTTGGCGTCTCTGTGTCACTGATGGCAGACACAGTTTTCAAGGCGGATTTCAGAGGAAGCTGAACGTTGGAAACCACTGGGCTGAAGGAGGAAGACTCCTCTGTGGAGATCTACATGGAAAATAGATTAACAGAGAAAGCCAGACACAAGCACATGCACGCACACACATAAAACACAGAAGAGACAAATACGAGCGCATGCACGTAGAACAAACAGGACAGCACAGGTAAGGGCACAGACGACACAGACACAAAAGACATGTGTTAATGTAAAAGTGCAAATAAATTACATTTATACAGCTTGCTAACACTTACCACAACAGCAGTCCAAAAACTCCATCTGTGCCTTTACCTACTGCTACATGCTTCACACATGCTGTGCCTGATCCACTTTTAGACTACTGCTACAACCCAACCCAAGCCAGACTTGGCCCCAGCCCAGCCCTGGCGCCCCCGGACGCCTCACACCTGTTGGGTGCTCACCAGGAAGCGGACCCCTTGGCGAGCGCCGGCGTTGGCCGAGGCATTGAGGTTGGTGTGGGTGCAGGGCGAGCTGGGGGTGCTGTCGGTGGTCAGGCTGGGAAGGTGATCATGGGTGCCGTTGTCTTGGGCCAGCTGGCGGAGGTACTCGAGCCTCCGCTGGCGGCCCAGCTGAAGAGACAGCAGAGACTGGAGCTGAAGTCGCTCTATGGAGCCCAGGAGGATCATGGAGTCTGAGGGAGAAGGGAACAGGTGAAGAGAGAATGACAAAGAAGAAATAAAATGATCGTGAACATGTATATTTAAATAAGTGAATTAGACTAGTATATAGAGGTGGGTGTTCTGAGATTTGTCCGTACTATTGTGACGTTTATGTATAACTACTTCTCTTCCCACAGCGTGAAATATTACAAGATTAATCCAATGTGTGTTGAATCTAATTGTCACCTTTTGTTCATTTCAGTGGTGATGGCTTTTGAAAATGCCACAAAAGAGTTGTGAAGATGCCCAAAAATATGTGGACAAAAACGACATTATACTGTATGCAACCGCTGAAAATCTCATTCCAAAGCCATGAGCAGAAATGCTGCAATTACAGTCTTCATTCTTTCCAAATCTCAATGTGCAAACCAAAACATTAGTGAAATCGGACACTGGTGTCAGGTGATAAGGTTGGTGCAGTTTATGTTATAATCATCCAAAAAGTGTTAAATAGTGTTCACATAAAGTTAGGGCTCTCTAAAGCCTTCCACATCAAACAGCTCTTTTTTCATGGACTGGAATTTGAGCACGTAGACATTGTAAGACCTCAAACTGAGGCCACAATGCTGGAAGAAAACATAATTGTTCTAAAGCATTAAGATTTTGTTCAAAGGTCCCATATAGTGAAAATCTATTTGTATCGTGTTTTGTGGTAAACTAAAAGCTGTTAAGATACAAAGACATTTTGTTACATAATCAAAATGAGCAGCTGCCTCTCAGTCTACCAGGTCTATTTACTCATCTAGAGCTGCTTCTGCTAACTCTACAATGTCTCAGCCAAAGCGAATCACATCAAATGTTCTACTGTTGGTTGCAAGAGTGAACACAACAGTCTTAATGCACCCCCAGCCTTTGAAGAACTGAAGACCCAGTGGATTACCTTTATTATTGAAGGCAATGTCCCCACAACAACAGGGAAATCCTTAACATTTGTTAATTGTGTGGCTAACGTTGCTAATGTTGCCATAAGTTTTGATCATATACAGGCAGGTCAGAGCCAATAAACAAGGACTGGGTGGTTTACTGTGCTTTTATGTCACCTGTTATACTTCAGAGTGGACATTTGTTTCTCTCTTGCTCTCCTGTACTCACATAAACTGCATTTTAATACAGCCAATTTTTTTATAAAAATGTTTTAATTTCCATGTTCTTCTGTTTCTGTTGTCAGACAGTGAAACAAGTATGAAATCATGACTAAAGTACAGCCCATAAAAGCTTACAAGTTAACCATCTGTCACTTCAGAGCAATTTTTAATCTGCTGCACTGCAAAAATACAGTTTTTTTTTTAACATAACATGTGGTCTGATAGACTGACAAATTCACCAAACACGAGTTAAAAACGCCAGCTGTGCTGTGAACTCAGTGATATTTCCATGTCAAATGATCGCTCAGACAGGAAGTCAGAAGCGATAGAAAGTCCTGGTCTTATACACTCATTCAACTGTTTTTCTCTGCTCTGTCAATCACAGAGGCAGAGAGAGCTTCTTTCAGGTAGAGGGTGTGAACAGCAGGAGGTCAGGTTTCAGCTCTTCAGATGCTAAAACAAGCTGTTTAGAACAAGGCTAAAACTTATAGATATATAGTCATAGTAAAATGAACCATCTTTGCAGTATTTTGAGCTGAAAAATTGAAATACACACTGGGGACATGGGACACTTTCATTTTTAGACACTTTATTTGTTTCCCATTTAGAAGGCCAGGACTCTGTACTGAACATCAAACCGTGAATTCACCCAATTTAAAAATGTTTTTATTGATTTAGAATAGCATACTCCACCTTTAATTGGAGTTAAGAGCCTGTGCCAAGCAATAAAGAGCTGTATATGCGTACTATGTTACCTCTGGATTCAACCAGGGCCAGTGTTTTGAGCTGACCAGTCAGCAGCATCTCCTGTAGGTCCCGGTAGGTGGAGTTGAGAGTGATGAAGCGCACATCCCTGACCATGATGTCCTCCACACGGATATTATATTTCCTGAAACACGGAGGAGAAGATGAAGGCTAAGTGACTGGAAAAAAGGAGCAGAAGATGTGGAAACAAAGGGGAAGGAAATTAAAGGCAAGAGAGGGGAAAGAAAATGAAGAAGAGGAATAAAAAAGAAAACAAATCAGTGCAAATAGATTGCAGACTCACTCGTGATGTCCCATCCCCAGCTCAGGCAGATAAGGAAGTTTCTTGATGCGAATGATGGAGTCGTACAGGGATGGTTGGAGCGACTGGGCCACAGCATTGGCCAGGATAACTGCGATCATCACAGGCAAGATATGGGAGATCTGACCAGTCAGCTCAAACACTATGACTGCTGTGGATACAGTGTGGGTGACGGCACCAGATAGAGCTGCAGCACCTGTGTAGAGTGGGTGTGAATCAAAGAAAAATGTTTTTTAGACAAAGGTTTAGTGTGTGGTCAGCAGAAGGTACAATTTAGGCTGTTCAGTTTTCAATATCAAGTGTGAAAGCTGAATGTGTCCTATTAATCAGATGAGTGCTCTGCAACAGAGCAAATCCAAACAGGATTTCTGCAGGATGTTGTCCTCATTCATAACATTTTAGCACTCAGCGAGACACGACCGTGGTAATTTTGCGTTGAATGATTTTCCATTTTACTTTGACCCAAAATGTAAAGTTCAATTTAGGAAGAATTGATTTTCATCAGTTACTTTCTATAAACTGGTATAAAGTGATAAAAATGGCTGCAACTTTGCCACTGCAGCAATTTCAATCATGCACGGCTGAGGGAAAGTGGAAAAGGCCTGAAAATTAATTTAAAGGTAAATTAGATACAAAATCATGAATTAACTGCGTAAAAAAAAAAGTCTTTCCAAGCAACGCACCTACTACAGCATAACCACCAGGAACTATGGGATACACACTGCCATCGGCATGTATGCCGTCAGGAAACATGGTTGCCATGATCTCTCCAACAAGTCTGCCAAACGCTGCACCTGTTGGTCACACACGGACACAGAAAGAGGTTATTTTTCAGGGAGATTTACCTAAAGTATGCTGTAAAAACCATTGGAAAACTGTAGATTTTATTCACCGATAAGAAAAACTGGCATGAAGGCCCCACATGGAACAGGCATCGTGGTAGCCACAGCGGACATCCAAAACTGAAACAGAGAGAAAAGTACAGATGAGGGATCTTAAAAACTATTTAAATTCTTCACATTTTCTACACAGAGTGGTACACAAAAGTCTGAAGCGCTGTTGGGGTTCCTATCCAACACGCAGTACTAACAGAGAGGGGTCTGATCAGTCCCAAATTCATTCTGTGTCCTGACAACAAACCCAAACATAAAGCCAAAGTCCTAAAGAGCCGGCTACAGTGACCAAGAGAACAAGCAGTCCCACAACAGATGGTTTGACTCCCCACGGAGTCTTGATCTTAAACTCATGGAGTCAGTGTGCGATCACATGAAGAGGGAAAAGTCACTGAGACAAAATCCACAGAGAACAGTGTATCAGGAGAACTGATGCTGCTTTAAAAGCAAACGGCTCTCACAGCACAGCCTTTTTTGATTATGTTTCTGTTCAAAGTCACTCTCTCTTTGATTTTAGTGGCTAAAATTTGCACACAGCTCTTCAGGCATGTCCATGGCCTACCTTCATGATGATGAAGAGGATGAGCGTGATGAAGACGTTGACCTGGGGGTGTTTCCAGGCGTGATGGTGGCTGATGTAGTCGAACTCCTCTGCCACGCCCTGACGGCACCATGTGCGATTGTCGAACAGAGCGACCAGAGACTCGTGTTGCGTCAGCTGGTCGACACAAGAAAAAGTTGTCTGAACATCTGTTTACGTCCATTTACGGCCCCAAATGTCTGACAGGGCTGTTTAGGAGACCCTAATATTTTCATAAAGTCAACAACAAAGGTTTCATCTACATTTTCTGGAAGAGAAACAATCATTAGCCAAGCGTTTTGAACCCCTGCAGTTTTGGCCAATGTGTCAAAAGGGCTGTGTCTCCCACACTGTTCTTTTCAATCTAATCTAAGTGTGTTCAAATTAAAACTGAAACTCAACACTCTGACGTAGCATTAGTTATTTTACTTCAAATTCAATGTGCTAACAAACTGAGCCTGTTGAACTGAATGTGTAACTGTGTGTTTCATTTGTTGATATGCTTAAAATGTTTTATTGTTTGACCTAGGACTTCTCAGATAGCACTAATGATACTAAGTGGTGCACCATGGTGTGCTGAAATTAACCCTCTGGATCCCAAACCCGCTGGCTGGTTTGAAAGGCATGTAATAATTTGAAAAACTGCCAAAATTAAATGATTTATCAGAGCCAAAAAAACCCCGCAAAAACGGGAAAAATCATTGGATTTTTAACTTTCAGACTGTCCTCAATTATATCATATCTGAGGTACAATTCTGGTGGGAAAAATAAATCTAAACTTAAAAATCATGATATTTCATTAAAATCACTTTATTCTCACTGTATTTGTTGTAAATGTTGATTCCAGTTTTTTTCAGTTTCTGTAAAATAAATAATCAATTTTTACTCAACTTTGTTTTTTTTTATTATGGTTTATGGAATTGTAACTGTCATGTTGCACAGACGATATGGTTGAGTTCTCTCTACTTCTAGTCATGGTTGTGCTGCTTCCATAGAGGTGCAGGACTTTATATTGCAGTGAGAAATGAACCCATAGTGAATAAAAATAAAATGTGGCAAACAAAAAATGCCCAGACAATGCCTGGGGTTTAGAGAGTTAATTATATATATATACAAAGACCATATGTTTTCAATGCACTGCAAAATACAACAGAAAAAAAAATCTAAATTGGTCAGTTCAGTATGAGGCTCCCAAGGAGTTAGTGACAAAATTTAGTTTCCTTGCAATAACTTTTGCATTCTCTTCAATCCATACAGAGAAGAGAGCTGTTTTACAAAACAGTATCAGGTATTATGTAGTAATACCCTCAGCTGCAGCTGCTCTGCAGTAAACACTGCAGATACATTAGATAAATAAGGAGATAATTTAGCCAACTTTCTCACCAAGTGCTGACTGAGACAGACTCTAACCGGGATTGTAGCTGCATCCATAGGTGTGCTCTGGTTGTTGTGTGTGTGTGTGTGTGTGTGTGTGTGTGTGTGTGTGCGTGTGTGTGTGTGTGTGTGTGTGTGTGTGTGTGTGTGTGTGTGTCACAGTGATGCTCATGCCAGCTCAGTGTTGGACTAAGGCCACGGTGTTTCAGAACTGGTGTAATAGTAACACATCTGTCACATCTGTCTGATAGAAGCAGGTTCCACTGTAGCTTAGAGTTGCCCTCTTGGCTACTGCTATAGGAGCAATAAAGAGCAGAGCTGCACATGTAGCACCATCGAATCTGCCACAAGTGCACACAAGATTTGAGCAGCAACCACATCCAGCCACAGCTTCAGCTCAGCCAAACAGCGCAGCTGCAGCTGAGCCAGTGGCTGTAAACTGATGGAGCTCAGCTTTCTGAAAAGGTGAAAAGGAGCAATAAATACATCACATCATCTTCTCTTTTTGAAATATTTCCCTAAACTGGTGGTGTTTTATACCTGGAATAGACCAACATACTAACTGTCACATGGATCAGGAAGGAATGCAAAATTCATTGCAAGAGGGTGCAATAGTAGTTAAGATAGCAAGTAATAACAAGACAACAGTCCACGGCACTGCTAGCAACTTACACATAGAACACATACTTTGTTTACTATCTTAGTTTTGCATGTTAGGATGCTAATATTTTCTAACTAGCATGTACACAAGGTTCAGCTAAGGCTGATGGGAATGTCATAACAGTTTCTAGTATTTAACCATACACCAAAGTTTTGAAAGCATTAGCAATTTGACCCAGTGCTGGTGTAAAAGGAAACTATTAAACTCACTGGGGTTCATCCTCTGGATACCATGCATGTCTGCACACAATTTTATAGCACTTTGAAAGAGTTTGACACATTTTAGTCTGGACCAAATCTGTGACCTCACTAAAAAGGCTCCCAGTATGACCAAAAATCTGCAGCATCACCCTGATTAAAATAAATAAAAGAAGCACGAGCACCTTTCTTGATACCAGTGCAACGAGCTTTGTTTGTCTATTTTGTGGCAAGATTTTCACCTAAATGACCATCACTATTTGAAAATAAGAAAGGATGCATAGGAAAACTACTTATTTTTTTCTTGTTCCAAGAGTCTGAAAGGCTCAATATGATCTTAAATGGCTGGGTTAGGCAGGCGTTTGTGACAGCAGCTTAGGAACACTGGCACAAAAGCAGAAAACAACAACAAAAAAAGACAAGAAAACTATGTATCTCTGCCTAAAAACAGTTCAAACTTCATTTCACTTTGCTGTGTCAGAAATTACAATGCTTCAATTTCCCTTGGGATTAATAAAGTATCTATCTATCTATCTATCTATCTATCTATCTATCTATCCATCCATCCATCCATCCATCCATCCATCCATCCATCCATCCATCCAATGTGTCTGCATCCTTTATTTTGTTCTGAACCAGAGCTTCAATGCTTGGTTTTACTTGACACCGACAACACAGTGTTACAATCTCGTGTCACAACTCAACGGAGAAGCACAAGGTCTAATAAAGACTGTATAAAAACACAATAAACATGAGTTATGAACCCCTGAAACAATATTCATTAGCGAAATGAGAAAGCATTCCAGCAATTGAACAGCCTCTGCTATCAACTATGAGGAGCACAAAATGACCCATAACCTGACACCAGCTCTCACTTCATTTAAAATGACCATCAATCATCTCACAGCAGTCAAGCCCTGCTTTTATACTGTCAAAGGAGTGTGAAAGCATTTTCTCACCTGTCCAGCCATGAACTGCCCGAAGCCCGGGGGGAACGTGAGTGTGGAGACCAGCAGGGTGACGAGTGCAGGATACACCAGACGCCTGACAGGAAGAGATGGACTGTGGGGTCATTAATGGGTGTGCTTGTCATACTGTATATGCATATTTGATTTCAAGGTGGCGTCGATGGAGAGTATATAAATAGGTCCTTATGATGTGTGTGAAACTGACCCAATTCATACAAGGCCTTTACCTAAATTTCAAAGTGCAACATTAACACTGTGACACAGAGAGCGAAGCCAATTTTAAACACAAGTGCTGTGACAAGATTAGCAAGCATTTGGTTACTTTTGGAGTTAAATATATATTGAAGTGCTGAAATGTGACTCTTTTAGGTGCATCTTTGCCATTTTGGGAACCTCAAACTAGCTCTCTGCTTTGTTGAAGAGAACAAGATGAGAAGATCAATACTATTCAGATGTCTTTCCACTGTATATGAAGCTCCAGGCAGCAGACATTATTTTACACTAATTAGCACAAAAATCAAAATGTAAAAAGGGAAAATTTTTAGTTTAATGGTGAGTAATGTGGGGGACTCATTAAAGCACAACATGGTTTTGAACAGATCAAACAAAAAAAGATGTAAAATGTTATATATTAGTGAGGTTTAGAGAAGCTGATGTTTTTACCATTTGTTAGATCTGGATTCACAGGTTTCGCCTGTTTTCAGTCTGAGCAAAGCTCGCCTTCTTCTGGCAGCAGCTACATTGATCTTTTCATCAAACTCTCAGCAGGGAAGCAAATAGGAGTGTTCTCAAAATGTCAAACTGTCCCTTTAAGCTGGAAAAAAGAGGATGAAAGGGGAAGATTGTGTGCAAATTTGGAATAAGATACTCACTTCCTCAGCAAGAACTTGTTAATAGTCTTCTGCTTCCTCATGCACTCGACAATCAGCCGGTTCAGGTAGACAAACAGAGCACCACCAAAACCGCAGGCAATCCTACAAGCACAAACACACAGGGCAAAACAGAAGACCAATGTTAATTTATTGTTTCTCCCTATTTAAAACATTTTGCCATGAAACAAATCAAACTTTGCACATGCTGATCTGGATACAGTCTCTGCTTATAATCAGTAGAGTAAAAAGTTAATTTCATGCCCCATTCATCGAATACACATCAACCTTCAGACTCCTAACGGGAATGGGACCACTAGGAGGCTTCAGAGAAGGACTCAATAAAAGCTCCTCAGTAACTCAGGCGATGAACTGCTCTGGGATCCATTTTATGTGGTGCCAGAAACACACTCACCCGAGGATGGCGAACGCCGGCAGCTCCTGAAGGTCAAACGGGAAGTCCAGACGGAAACGGGTCTTAAAGAGAGCAGTGATGGTCTCTGAGGAGAAGAAAAGTGTTCTCACTCTGTGGACACTATACAGCAACGTGTTAATGAATGAAAATGGATTATAGTGGTTTACAGATGGGAGCACAAAATGTGTTCCAGAATATGACAGATGTTGAAAAGCATAATGGCACCAGGTAAAGTCACACAAAACAAATCTGAAAAGAGAAACTATCTCTCTCCTACTTTACCTTCCTCCTGGTTCCACACAGCGAGCACTCTGAATATGAAAGCACTGAAGGTAGCAGCGAAGAAGCCCCTCCAGTAGTTTCTCACCGCAAAAAACGTTGACGTGACCTCAATACTGAACAGCACCCCTGCAAGGCACAAACACATCGAAACTGTATGTTCAAGACATTAAAAAGCACATTTTTAACCATTCATAGGACTGCAAATAAGTATTTTCACTATCATTCATCAAGTGATTATTCATTTTGTCTAAAAAATGTCCAAAAACCACAGAAATTATAAAAATTACTGTCTGATAATTAGAAAAGCTGTCAATTCGTGATCTGTTCATTAAACAGCTCATTTCTAGTCTTTAAAGCTATCATCTTTTAGGGTTTTCACTTTCATTATTAACTTTAAAAATAAGTATATTCTATCTCACATGACCTGTTTGCGTTGCTGATTGTTGTGCTGCGAATCATGTACCTACTCTGATCAGTGAATGCATAGTAAATACTGTTCTGATGTCAGTATGAGTTAGTCCAGTTGCTCTAAATGAATGAGACAAGGTGTCAATCATGTCCCAAAAACAAGCTCCACCTGCCTCTGGACGTGTGGCCACAAGCATCTGTTCTATTAAACAGTGTACACAGGAGAAGTCATTTGTTAAATTAATTATAACTTAAGGCCCTCAACCTGGGTTATTTTAGTCTTCATCCATAGATGACGGAAGAATGCTAATAAAGATTGTGTTACTCTGTTGGAAGCTGAGGAAAAAAACTTGGGAGTTTTACTTATACAGCAAGTATGAAACACAGATGTAAGTCAGTGTTTTACATATTTTACATACAATGAAAAACAGAGCGACAAACTAATATAACAACACAATGAAATCATATTAAATACAAATTGTTTTTACCTATTAATGGCATTTGACAAAAATGTCAGAAAAGTTGTTATAGTGCTCAGAAAAAAATGGAAATTTGAACTTTTCGTTTTCCGTAAGTAGGCGTCCCTAAAGAACATGAACATCCAGAACAAAGTCTACATAAAAAGTTTGAAAAAAAAAAGTATTCATCTTGTCGATGCTATGAACATCTGCAGTGGTTAGCTCTTAAACCTACAACAAATTATTTTTTGAGGCCAAAAAAAAATGGTAACACTGACAGTTTTGTCAACTTCGTAGTCAACAGCTCCTAATTTACACATTAAGCAGACATGCAAGAAGAATAGAGAATGTATTCTATTATCCTCTTTCAGCTTTGTTTTGGTCACTACCAGCTCCTGCAGAGGTAAATGTCAAGTTCACTACTTTATGTTTCCCTTTGCTGGTTACATAATGAGCTCAAAGTCACAATAACACCTCAAAATGCCGAGGGGAAGAGCTGCAAGTGATTTTTACCTGTAGAAATATCACTAAAAAGGACTCCTAATTTAGATGCTTTATTATACATTGAACTGTTGAAAATTGACCTTACAGTGGCACAAACGTCTCAAGGTTACCTAAAACAATGGGAAACACGAATATTCATGCAAAATGAAATGTATGTCTGACTAATATTTGTTGAGATGCAGAATGCTGGTCTGAATCAAGGAGTTAGACGAGCACACTGACCAACACTGGCATCCTCTTCTGCTAGCGGGGTAAATATTCTCTTCATCTAATTAGCTCCTGTAATTATCTACAATAATTAGATCCAATTCAATCACAGGCTTAGGCCACGTTGTCTTACCTCCAATAGGGGCAGCAAAACAGCAGCCCACACCCACCGCACAGGCGGCCGACAGCATCTCCGTGTTCCTCAGCTCGTTCTGTCCAAGAACAGTCAGATATACACACATACAAAAACACACACATGTATCCCAACAGGTGTATACGCACATGCAAAACGCCACAAACCCACAAGGCACACAAAAGAAATGCATTTCTCCTGAATAACAAAAATCACTTCCAGCTTACAAATGCGGCCGTTTTACTGTAAAGCTGCTGCATCTGTTCACATTCGGTGAGATTACATATTAGAGCACAGGTACACGGGAGGCCATGATTGAAAAACCAGGATTGAGTGTTGAAATCATGGAATGAGATGTTGGTATTGAAGCAAAGGCAACACAGATCGATGTCTCACTGCGACGGTTCACTGAACAGAACCAAACGGCGCAGACAAATGGAAAGACATCAATCTATCTCAGAGGCTGAAATGGACAGCATGGATTATTGATGTTGATGGAACTGGCAATAAAGAAACTATCTGACTCGTGCATTCATACCTTGCTTCCCTCAAAGGCCTCTTCCTTTAGCAGTAAAAGTGAAAAAAAAAAAGACAGAAATATGTGTGAGTGTGGAGGTTACCTTGTTTTTTTTTTATCCTCCTCCTGGCAGAAATCCAAACTACACAAAATCAAACAAGCAGCGAATGAGCTTCAGCAAACACAGTCTTGATTCCACCGTGGGCGGAATTAACATTTTCCCAGACTGATTATGTTTCCTGGTTGTGTGGTTGACCCCTGGATTATTTGGGTCTTTTCTAACTGTGCCGACACGCGTTTTTTCTTCCTCCACATCACTGCAGTCTATCTTCCTCCACGCTGATGTTGGTGCAGCGAGGAGAAGCACAGCACAGTATCCAGAGCAGAAATAGACAGAAGGCCGGGCTGAGGTCTCACATGAGTGGAGGTGAGTGTGTGTCCTGGGGAACGGCAGAAAGTCAAAGAAGCATCAAAGATTTTTCAAAGAATAACTGTGTGTTTTTCTTCTTTCACATATGTGAGGGTCAACAGAGAGAGCATAAAGATGGAAAAGAATCCTCCTAGAGTGGGCGTCCTCCATTCTTTTAAGTTCACATTAGCTGTTTACAGACTGCAGATTAAATGAGCCACTCAACATCTTGTAAGCTATAAGTGTTTTTTTTTTCTTCCCCATGTACTTACAACATATAACATACTGTAATATTGTAATGGAGTGTCCCCATCATTTGCCTCATGGACTTGACCTGGTTCCAGCTGGCTGTGAGTTTATACTCAACGTGCAGACGAAGAGGTTTCACACAGATCGCTGCTCTTTCTAAGGAACGTC
Organism: Amphiprion ocellaris; assembly: GCF_022539595.1. Classification (NCBI taxonomy): domain Eukaryota; kingdom Metazoa; phylum Chordata; class Actinopteri; family Pomacentridae; genus Amphiprion; species Amphiprion ocellaris. The sequence goes on from NC_072775.1 coordinate 17,301,264, forward strand.
TGGTTCTCACTTACATGGAAGCTGCCCAGTCAATTGGATCAAACAGTTTGCTTGTCTCTGCTGGTTTGATTAAAATAGGTATTCACCAAAAGAAGGTCAAATTGCGGCTAATGAAAAACCTGGAAGATGAGGCTTAACTGTGTAATTTTCACACTGTCCAATTTTGACGTTTGACTTGCAGTGATGTTTACTGAGTCAGCTGGGTTCAAGTAGCACAGTGAAAATGATCTGAAATATTTTTAGAGTTTTGTGTGATTTGATACGCTGCTCCTCTTAATGCGGGACAAAGTAAGCCTAATATGCTGCTGGTTGAAGGTCACCTCAGTGGTGGCAATGAGCGAGCTGCTAACGCTGCTTTTTCACTTTCCACATGTAGATTTGGGGACTCATACACTGCCCCACTTTCAGGCTACAATCAGTACGTAAACAGACCTCACTACAAATCCCTGCCTGTGTGTTTCTGTAGCTGAACGTGAGTGCAAAATGCTGTTTTCCACAAGGGCGCCTTCAACTGACCTTGAGAGACAAATTTGAAATCTGGACATTTACTGTTGATGATTGATGAAGTAAAAACATTTCTTATGTTTTCTGTTTGTGTGTAGTTTCATAGACAAGCCCCTTCTATTGTTAACTGTCTTCAAATGGCCAAAAATGCATTGTTGTTTTTACATTTGCGGACAATACAAGTAATACCATGCTGACTCATTGCAATCAGGAGTTTAAGATTCATTGGAAATATTTCTGCCGCTGAATTCTGCCAGTTGAACATGTTGTATCTCAGCATGACATGTCTTTATCCTATACTTGGCAAGTTATCTGTGAGAATAAGAAGAATATAACATCAAACATCCAAATGTGCTCTGGAACCCAAAAAACATCGTCTGTTCAAAAATTTAAAGCATTCTGGGTGGATTTTTGTCCTTTTCAGCCATAAACAAATCTCAAACCTAAGACCTTATTCTGAACCTTAAAGATCCAATGTGATAAAAACCCATATTATTGTATTTTGCGGTATTTTTCAACTAAAAGCTGTTAAGATGTGAAAAGTCTTCATGCACTTCCAGCATCTGAGGAACTAATAAACAAGGACTGGGTGAGTTACTATGTTTTTATGTCACCTGTTGTGCTTCAGTGAAACCTAAACTCAACCTGTGTTGACATCGGTGTGCTTCTCTCCTGCACTCTGTGCTCACATATACTGCATTTCAATTCAGTCCTAATCCTCCCAAAATGTTCTCATTTACACATTTTTCAGTTTTTGTCATCAGAAAATAGAATGAGTATGAAAAAGTGCAACATGTTAACCGGCAGTGACTTAAGAGCTTTTTCTCAGGCTGCTGCTCTGCACTGATAAAATATCGAATTCAGCAATATGTCCATGTAGATTGCTCAAAGAGAAGGTTGGAAGTGATAGAAAGTCCTGGTGTCAGTAGCCGTATGGTCAACTGCCTCTTACTGTCAATCAAAGATGAAGAGTGTACTTTCTGGAGCGGGGCAGGAACAGCAGCTCAGTGGTTTTCACAGCAGAACAGCCCATTTAGAACAGGGCTAACACCAGGGGTCATACAGTCATGGTGAAAATAAGCATCTTTGTAGTATTTTGAACTAAAAAATGAAAGAAGGCACATTGCGAGAACATGTAAGACTTGCATTAGTTTGCTACAAAGGGGAAGAAAATGAGACCTCTAAGCGTGCCCTCATGAACCATCACTCATTTTTGACACACAGACTTAGAGCAACTCCTGTTTTTTTGGTTTCACTTTGCTACTGTACGGATGGATGGTTAGTAATTATGACTCTCCTTAGAGATGTAAGGGGATGGAGCTCAAAATTAAATTCTGTGCTAAAGTCTGCTAAGAGATCTGTATAGTAGTTTGTTTACCATTCTCACCATGTAAATCCCCCCAAAAAGAGCAGCCATGAATTTGCTGAGGAGAGCAGCACACAGACTGGCGACATGAACGAAGGGTCCCTGAGAGGAAGGACGGAGAAAGATGTTAGTAAACGGGATATAACTGCAAGCACATTTAAACACTACGCAGAGCGTGCTGCATTCAGGTTCAGGGACATTATTCAAACACCTTTCCACGATTAAACCCTGCTCAGACTCACATTTAAACTCCTTTATTACCCCACTGAATGGGAAATGCAGCTGCTATCAGCAGTAAATCCCGTTTATATTTTCGCTGGTATGACTTTAATGAGACTAGGAGAAGCAAGACTATTAAATCCTCCAGATAGGAAACTTCAAGAACTGTCAAGCAATCTGTCATTTGTAATTTGTAAAGCCGAGAAGACTGTGATTGGGACAGATGAAGGAGAAAAAGACCCTCTACCTCTTTTCCCAGTGGCATCCCGCTGCCCAGAGCACAGGTCAGGCCAATGACTTTGGCCACAAAGGTCTTAAAAGTCAGATACTCCTTCAGGACCACCCCCCTGAGTATCGTCTTCATCTCAGGAATACCTGAACCTGAGAAATGAGAAGAGAGACATGCCAGGTGGGATGATGGAGTGGAGAGAAAAGATGAGTTGAAAGAAAGCAATTACAGAGAGAGAGAGAGTGAGGAGAAGAATAAATGAAGAGTGAGGGGGATGGGTGAAGGGAAGAATCTGATTGATATTTAAATCGTTTTCTGTATGCACATCTCATCAGACGTATCTTTTATGGATACCCTGCAGATGTGACCACTAAGAGATGTACAGCTGCATGTCCTTGGAGTCCTTACGGTGCACTACAGAGCCAATTACATTATTCAAACACAGAAAAATGACTATGAATTAGTGATAAGAATAAATAGGTTTTTGTATGTACCGTGTGTGTGTCTTACCCACAGCCTGAGGCGCCAGTATCTGCGTGAATCCTGCTGAGAAAGTGATGAGTACTACAGGGTAGGTGACCCAGGCGATGTACTGCAGAAGCATGTTGCTGTCCAGTCCTCCATACATCCACTTCTGTGCTGCACATACGCACACAAAACTTCATCTCAGTATAATGCAGCAGAAAACTAAACCATCCAACAGCCAGTTTCTGCATCTGTCGCTGATCTGCTGATACTCCTCTCTTCTTATCTCTGACCTTCTCTAGAGATGTTTTCCCCGTCTCTTGCTTATTCATGCATTTTTCTTCACCTTCAGCAGCTTGGTGGCCTCGTGCTCATTCATCATTCAGCTTTCTTTCTAGCAAACTTACCATTACAGAAAAAAAGAGGGAGAGAATGAAGAAAGCGTATTGGTTCTTGGCAAACCCATTAAAACTAAGTGCAATGTTGAGTATCTATTTCTCTCCATTTCACGGCTTTGTCCACAATAAAGCAGCAGCTTTCAGGGATGAAAAAGATAGTTTTAAAAACTCTGTAAGGCTCTTAGAGGAGACATAAGAAAACCTTGCTTTGGACAGGGAAGACAGAGGTTTTGTAAAGGGAAGCGCTCTTAGACACGGTGAAATAATGTTTCATTAAAGTTAGGATTCTCACTTTCAACCTGCAGCACTTTGTTACTGGATGAGCTCAATCAAAGAGCAATTTTTCCTTCTTAGGTTGTTTTATTTGAATGCTTTTTGGGGCAGAGGAGAAAAAGTTAGCCAATAATGTACTACAAAGAGGCAACTTCGGATAAAGGGCTCTGTTTTCATGCGTCACCTCAGGTTCATCTTGACACCCCAGGGAACCAAATCTGATCATTATCCATGTTAATATAATTTAAAGATATACAGTAGGTACTGACATTAACCTCTATGTCTGTGTTTTTTATGCTGAGCTCATGGTTCTCATTTACATACTGTTCTTGTTTCTGTAGTCAGGCAACAAAGTGAGCAGAAAAAAAAAGTAATTTGAGTGTAATTCATAGACACTTACAGTATTTCCTGTCCTGAAACATCAATAAAATCACTACTGTAAGATTGAGACAGAAATGAAAGACTGTGCTCACAACTAAACCATGATATACCATATGCCATGTTATAATCAGTACAGGTGATTGTAGAGAGCCGGAGGAGATGACACAGAAGTTGAATCAGTAAGCGATCACACTGTGACCCTCATGTTGCCTGTGTTTTGGGTTTTGGCTGGCTCCGTGTAGATGTTAAAGTTGACCCTGATACAGAAGTGACTAATTATTGCAACAGCTGAAAGAAGAAACAAACAAAAAAATACACTAAAAGTAACATTACAGATCTGTTTCACACATCTGCAGAGCCCCTGAACAAAGTGGAAACAGCTGAAATTAGTTCACATGGAGAAATACAACCATGAGCAGTAACACACTAATCTGCAAGAAAGGCCCTTTTCTTTATTTACAGATATTTTATTAAAGTGAGAAACCTTTTTTTTTTTTTTTGGAATTTGCTATTTTTAAGGTTGAATCATTTCAGAGTGTTTTATTTTTGTAGTAAATAAGTCAGTTTAGGTAAATTTGAGAGTTTAGGTTGTTGCAACTCCAATAAGCATAAGTCCGATTTATTGATGATTTAAATATTAACAAAACCAGTTTTCTGAGCTACTGTTCAAATTCAATATAACATGGAGGTAGGACAGTCAATTCATATGAATATTTTAATTATGCTACTTCATATGATGTCTGACTGTCAATCAGATAATGAATTTTCTGATGCCTCTTATCAATTCATTATTAATACAATTTTGCTGCCTCTGTGAAAACAGTCGCACATTCACTATGTGTCCATCCGCCGGCCTCTCTAACTTGTTTCATCTCTCGTTCTGGCTCTCTGTCTCTTTCCTACCTTCCTGGCAGAAGGCGATGGCGTAGTCCATGACCCAGCTGACCAGAGCCATGAGCAGCCCCAGCAGAATGAGGAAGATCCAGTCCTCCCCCACCCGCGAGATCAGAAACTTCTGGCAGCGAGACGCGCACACTGATGGCACCGAGACAGAGAGAGAGGAACGCAAGAGAAAAATCTCGTTAAAAAATAATCTTCGAGGTGTGATGGGACTGCAGAGTGATATTTATGTGTGCGACTCAAAGAACTTGTGCAGGAAACGAGATAGAAGAGAGAAGAAAGAAGCTCATAGGTGTCGGTAGAGGAGAGGGAAATGGATAGAAGGAGGGCACAAGCAGCTTATTTGCAGCACAGTTCATACACAAACATTTCAAAGTGGCTTATATACTGTAGTGAATAAAACGTTAAATATGAAATACAGCATGGAACATTGAAACTCATACAAAATGAATAAAATAAAGGAAATCGAGAAAGGGTAAGACAATTTGTTGCATATCAATTTATACCATCTGCACCTATTTAATATCTTTATCATGTATTGTCTAAATCGGACACAATATTTGTGTGTGGAATGAGTGGAACAATACTCTTGGGCCAGTTTATCTGTCTCCTGTGACTTTAGGACATTACAGGTGGTGTTACAAAGAGAAGAGCAGGAGTAATGTAATACTGGATATTAAAATGTTAGACATAATTGTGTACTTGTCAGTTTGTTAGATTTTTAGCTTCTTATCCTTCAGTATCGTAAAATATTGATTGATTTGGGATTTTGCATTTGGGGTTAATATGAGGTGAAATGACAGAGACTTTTTATGGCACTATCTTTACAAGGATCCTTACTTTACTTGAAGTATCATTTGCAGAGTACTGTATATTCAACTGTTTTCAATTACACTGTAAAAAATGGTAATATTCTGGCAACTGGGGCTCCAACAATATTGGAAAATACTGGAAAACAACCACCTTATACAAATACAGTCATTTTTAATACTTAAAATACATTTTCTAGCCTGTTCTGTTTAATGGATAATATTTACATGTGTAAAACAATGAAAGTACCTACATTATACAATAATATAGTATAGTACAGTACAGTATAGAATTGCATCATTTAGTATTAGTATAGTATATTATTGTATAGCATAGGTAATGCCATTGTTTTACACATACTATACAATAATAACAGTAATAATACTACTACTACTAACAATAATAATTTATTATTATTATTATTATTATTATTATTATTATTATTATTATAAAATATCATTTAATATAGCTAAATGAACAAATAGTTAGATAGATATGACAATGAAAATCTGTGTTTTGACAGATTACCAATGATTATATATAATATACACAATTACAACACATTAATTCAATATTTGTTTATTTACACTTCCAGTTTCATCTATTAAATCAAAAGTTTGTTTGGAAATTCAGCCAGTTTTAGATATCTCTCTGTACTCTGGCAAATTGTGATGATGTTTCACAATAATAATAATAACTTATAAATAAGATAATGAAGCAGATGATCAGCAAATTGGTCAGTAATGAAAATAATCATTTGTAGCCATAACATACATCACTTTCATATTTATTTGTCATACGTCTGCCACGATCGCCCACCTCCAGTCCTATGTAAAATAATTTTATTCTCCAGTGAATTCAGTTAAAGGAATTCAAGAAACCTTTTGAATTTGAGAAGTTTCCAACCTGACCTGTAAAGGCATTTAAAATCACTTCTGGATATTTGTTTCTGCTCTGTGATGCTCACAAAGTACTTAGAAATGTTGCAGTTTGCAGGCCACTGCCTAACATCTATGACACACAAGAAGACGGTGCAGAGCTGTGAAAATTAGCTAGAACTAAGAAAAAGTCGTTCAGACAAAACAGGACATCTTTCAACATCATAAATGGACAGAAATCTTTTCATCATGGATGACAACAAATATATCAAGGGAAAAGCAACGTCATAATCACACCGTGTGAATAAAAGGTTCAGCTTGATGCGACACTAAAGGAAAATAAACACGATGAGTGAACCGAGCTATAATCCATTTACCAGGAGCAAGGGATCAGTGAGAGAATAATGATGAACTAAAGGAGGTTACCAAGTGAGCATCACTGTATCTTCCTTCACTTCAAATATGAGAATACAGAGAGAAAACAAAGCTAGGTCAGGGTTATAAATTCTACTATTACATTACAATCTATAACTCTGAGCTAGGTCAGCTAAAAGAAGCATCACTGGACTCATTTCTTCCCTCTTGTCTGCGGACACTGCCAAAGCCTGGAATTCACTTCAATATCCAGAGCATTCATAGATGTGTTCGTCCCCAGAGAAGCTCAAAATGTGCTACTAACACATTTGCCAGATCCATACTGCATAAAAACGCCACAGTCGAGACACCTCAAGCTTTTGTTATGTTTTTTTAATGTCTCGCTTGGAATTCATCAAGTGGTGCTCATCATGGAGAAAACTGTCATATTTTAGAAAAAAAAATATCAAAAAAGCAACAGATGTGTGGGTGATAGTGAAAGAGGCACAAAGAGACACAAAGACAGGGATCAACACAAAATACTGCCTAAAGGATAAAGCTGCTAATATTAAATGTTTTTTCCATGCTGTGAATAAATCCCATGAAAATAGGCCAGGAAAAGCAGCAGTTCTCTCAAAAACAAATACATTTTTGGCAATTTTGTCTGAAAACTGATAATTCATTAATTGATTGACAGTCTGACTAAAAGCTGCAGCTCTAGTGAGAATCACACTCCTCCATATGCACTGACCACAAACATTAGTGTTTCCACTGCTGAAAATAGTACCTGAAAGACACATTTATCCTTTTTGATTAACATGTGCTAAAACTAATGCATAGTGCTCAGCTGTTATACTGAAGTATTTAGACTACTATAGACTGTAACCGTGGACATAGCAACAGTTACAGTCTCACATTGGGCTGTCAGCTCCAGTTTTGATGTTTGTTTTAGGAATTTGGTAGTTGTCATCTTGGTCTTTTCAAACTAGATGTGAAGAGCGAGACTTTGGATCTGACAGAGGATTCAAAGACATGATGTATGACAGTATGGTAGCAACTAGTCAATCACACAGTAGCTGCATCCCAAAACCTACCTGGCTTTATCGTCTATTTTACTCTAAATGGGAATGGAATTTATACAGTGAGCATCACACTGTATTGAAGGAGACTTGAAACTAGTGATTGGGGTCATAAACTCATCAGGAAAATGTTTATTAAGGTAACAAATCAAGTGAAAAGTAGGGTCATTTTCTCACTGACTTCTATACAATCAGACAACTACAGCAGTCTGTCGCAGGGCTACATACAGAGACAAACAATCACACTCACACCTACATACAATTTAGAATAACAGATTAACCTCAGCATATTTTTGGACTGTGGGAGGAAGCCGGAGTACCTGGAGAAAACCCACGCATGCACAGGGAGAACATGCAAACTCCATGCAGAAAGATCCCGGGAAAGCCGGGACGCGAACCAGGGACCTTCTTGCTGCAAGGTGAAAGTGCTAACCACCACGCCACTGTGCAGCCTATTTTGGTTACTGCTTCAATAAACGTAGCTATCTGACAACTCAAGATAAGACTTTTAACATTGTCTCGTAATGGTGGATTTCTTTTTCCGTGCTTTGTCAAATTTGTCATTAAGCTGCCTAATTACAGGAAAAAAGTTCATGCTCATGAATTTTTCTTGCCGTTTGATTGACATGTTACTGTACAGAAATGATAAACAGTTTAATAAATGGAAAAACACTACAACAATATTTCTGGTGCAGGAGTCGGGTCACAATGGGATGCTGAGCCTCCTGATGGGAAACGAGGCTCAACTGTGTGAATGACAGGGCAAGCTGCCCATCAGCCAGACCGCCTGCTGGATGGCAGGTTGCCAGCTGAGAATGTAAACATGCACATGGAGGCCACATGAAAACACTCGCATGCAGGCAGGCCTGTCACACACACACGGACACACACCACAAAAGGATTATTCCTCAGAGAAATGTTTGAAGATAAATCTATGGGAGCACATGAGGCTGCCATGTTCTTTCTGGATGTATAATTTTAACTTCACAGTTCACTGGACAGTCCCTGGGTAAATTCCCACAGCTTCTCTGTCTCCATTCCTTTCACTGACACACACACAAATAGTCAAAAACACACTCCTGTCTGCCACCTGCATAGCCACATACTTCCATGTGCATCTTGGCTCGCGCTCACATCGGCAGGCTCAGTGGCGTTCACAGATGTCTTCTCCTGATCCCGCCATAAAATCACACCCAATGCCAGACATTTTCTCCACCTCTGCTAATCCTACATTACAAACACCTGACACCATCCGGCTTCAATCAGAAACAATGCTAAAAATATAGGAGATCTTCCACATAAACAAGTGTCTCAAAGATATTCAGCTCCTGAATGCGCTGTGAAACATGTGATATAATACACTGAGGAGGAATAACCGGTAGACAGAGATCTGAGGAACATCAGCTACAAAATCTCTAAAAAATACACTCCGTGAGTTAAAATAAACACAGTGAGGCAGTGCATGCTTTTAGCTCTCCATCACGACCGGCAGCGGAGCGTTTAGCTGCATGTGTAGGTTGCCTTGTTCAAAAGCTGCAGTTACTGTTCTGAACTGAGGAACACACTTGTAGTCCATCACCCACAGAGATGATGTTCCTACACAGATGCATGAGAGGAAAACACTAAAACTCCCACTTCCTCCAAACCTGAAGGCTCTCTCTGTACACATTACCTAAGACAACAGCAGAGCCTGGCCAGCCTGAGCGTCTCTCTAAAGAGGAGTCTAAAAATACAAACACCTCTTGATCTACGAGCACACACTGCAGACAGCGAGCACACAAATCACTCCGGCTGGCTGCTGATCTGAGAGTGATTGTTTTAAATGGCTTCCATTACAGCGAGCGAGCGAGGCTGGCCTGATATAGGGTAGCTTTCACCTATGGTGCAATCTATCGCGCTTTAATCAGATCACTAGTCACAAGGGCAAAGCGGCAGAGATGGATCCTGGAAAGCAGCCACGTTGGCTCACTCGTGCAAGCTCATGTGAACGCAAACACTCGCTTTCTCTCCTTTTGCCTTGTTCCAAATTTAGTAAGATGATTTTTAATCATCTTCACGTTTTAAGATGAATTTATTTTCTGTGAGTTATTGTCTCACATAACTCATCAATAGCTTGATCAATATTTCTAAAGTCTTACACTGTGGCCCCAATCCAGAATTGGAAAAAATGCAATTTATTTCCCATATGACATCACCATGGATTTAGCCAGTTAAACTGCAGCCTGTATTCGGTTACATTTGAGTGAGCAATTAAAAAACAAAACAAAAAAAAAACAAAAAAACAACAAAACACCAAATTAACTTTAGCATGTACATTTAGGCATGTATGTACAGAATTCACATTTACAGAAAAAATTTAAATGTTACCCAGAGTGTCTTTTTTTCACGATTTCTATGTGGACGTATAGGAGATACTGATATCCTCAGCAAGTGTAAGTAAAACTGAACATAAAATATACACCTCATGTCTCGTTGTTCAGATGTGACAAAGCTAGGAGTCTGAGAAGCAATAACAATTTTCATGAAAATAATAGCAATCAGGCGCTGAATGCTTTAAAAGTCCCATATGATGAAAATCCCATTTTTTACTATGTTTTGTGGTGTTTATTTACTTTCTAGAGCTACTTCTGCAAACTCTAAAATGTCTCAGCCATGAGCAAAGCACAATTATGTTCTGCTGTTGGCTACAAGAGTGAATACAAGAGTCTTCATGCATTTCCAGCATCTGAAGAACTTAAGATCCAGCAGATTACTTTTATTTTTGATGGCAATGTCCCCACAATAATATGCTAATGCAGCTAATGGGGCTAACATTACCATTAGCTTAAATCTATGGCTGTACACCACTAAACTATTGATTTTATAACTGCAATGTTGTCTAACACGAAAGTCCTTAAAACGTCTGTGCTGCAAACTGAGCAATAATTCCATGTAAAATGATCGCTCAGAGAGAAAGTTAGAAGGAATGGAAAGTCCTGGTGCAAACACTCATTCATGTTTGTGTCGGCTGCTGTGTTATCAAAAGTTTTGTTCCGTACTGTCAATCACAGGCACAGAGGGAGCTTTCTTCCTGAACAAGGCATGGAAAGCTGAAGGAATGTTGCATTCAAAGCTACAGACACTGAAACTGCCTATTTAGAATCTAACTAAAACCAGGACTTATACAGTCATGGTGAAATGAAGCATCTTTGCAGTATTCTGAGCTGGAAAATGTAGACACACTCTGGGGATACATGAGACTTTCATTAAGTTATTGAAAAGAAGCACAGTATGGGACCTTTAATCTTAACTGCCTGTATGCATTGTGTGTTACAGTCACAACTGCACGTCTAACTGCTGATGGTGTTGACAACAAGAGAAACCAATGAGGCAAACTACATGAATCAAATTCCTGTTGTTTCCAGAAGCAGCATCTGCATCCCCGTCCACATCCCCACATTATATCTAATCCATTTAATATGGAAATAGTAAAAAAAAAAAAAAAACAAAAAAAAAAACGCAGATCTGACTATGTAACAGTGAAACCCCTTGTATAGTATTAAATCAGCAAATCCCATATTCAAGCAGATGGGAAAAGTGAATTTTTAACATTTGCCAAATTACTAATCTATCAATTCTAAAAGTAGCTGGCAAGTAAATAACAAAACCACTGACTTCTATTGATCAACTGATCAGATAAGTACCTGTTTCAGCTTGTTCCACCCACCAACATATTTTCTCATTTAACAGACAATTAATTTGGGTTTTATTCAGCCAAGCTTTCCGATATCCATTTCCAAGTTTTATCCACCACATCAATAAAACGCAGGTGAGAGGAATTTCATTTGTTGAGCTGACACCATCAAAAAATGACAAATGCAATGTCTCTTTCCAAAAGCAGCATTCTGGTTGTTGAAAACAAACACATTTGGAGGATGTGGACACACATACAAACCAACACACCTACACATCTACACACAGTCACAATCTGTCAGTCCATTACTGTTGACTACACCAGTCTGAAGTGGAGCTCTCTTCTGATGCCACTCCCTTATCTGCAGTCATCTGGGAGGCCTAGACATAAAATAATCTGACAGTTCAGATCAGAGCTCTGCTCACACAAACCAAAATACACACACAGAGCAAAGCAAACATCTCCACACATACAAAATGCACTGTGATCCACTGGCACCCAGCAGAGGGTGCTGTCTTTGTCTGACATTGAGACAGACCTCATTGGCTGGAGGTCATTGCTCAGATCAGTCACATTTAATCGTGTTCACATCCTCTGCTGCTCCCTTGTGTCAGGTAGCCTCTCTGCTGTACTTTAAGAACTCAGTGTTTTCACACAACTTTCATGCTTGCTGGAGCGCTGAAATCTGCCGCAAAAGGCTGCTTCAGGGCTGCACACACACACACACACACACACAGACACACAGCGGATCCACTTTGTTTAAACACTGCATTGGTCTGACCTTCAGGACACGTCTCAGCACTACACTGCCTGCGCACTGTGTAGGTTAAGAGCGTGTTGAGAGGTCATCACTTACACTGGCACTTTGCACAGGGGTCTTTCTCATACTCCAGAAGATCTGCAGCACGACTGCGCACGCTGGTGTTCCTCCGCACTCCTCCACCATCCCGCACTCCTCCATCCCGTAGGCGGGCTGCCTCCTCCTTGGCATACACACCCAGCTCCTGGGTGTACCGCCCATACATCTGCGAACATGAAAGACGGAGAAAGAGAGCTTTTACACGGGTAGCCGTAGTGGGAGGCAGTGGAGGAAATGTCAGTGTGATACAACAGGTTAAAAAAATAATATTGTATTGGGTCACAGTAAGACATTCAGCTTCTATAAACACGGTGAGGGTCAAACACAGAGTAAACACAACCAGGTGTTGGGAAATTCACAGCCTGCAATTCAAAACTCCTCACAGTTCAGTTTTTTCTTTGGTCTCTTTTAGAAAAAAAATCCCCTCAGCTTTGACTCAGCAGTCGTGTAATGACTTCTTTTCAGACAGATGAGCAGACAATAAGCTTCACCTGTCAGCTCCCAGCTGATTAACTCTGCAGGGCTGTCACACAATTGACTCCTAACAATGAGAGGCGGAGTTCTTAGCAAACTACACACAGTCAATCATGTATAAAGACTGCGTCTGTGCGATAGATGCTGTTGCCGCAGTTTTTGCCAGTGTGTAGTTACTAACACCATAATGGAGCTTTTCAAGTATCTATTTGGTGTTGTGGTGGTGGTTGTTTGGTTTTGTGATGTTACTGCCCAGCGTCACTGGACGCCACCTCTGCAGAAACACCAACCTGCTCTTCCTTATCAGAGGTCTCCGCAACAGTCGACGGTCCCTCCACCTGCAGAGCCCTTTGATAAATGTCAGGTGGAGGAAGTTGAGAAGATCCAGTGTGGGGTTCCAGATCTCACCGCTGAGCAGTGCGAAAACATAAACTGTTGCTTTGACGGGCAGCAGTGCTACTATGGGAAAGCAGGTATCGGTGCTCTCTAGTGTGGTGAGTTCAAACTATTTTAAGGACTGTGACAGAAATTCATCCATGTATCATCTTCTCACCCAGTGACTGTGCAGTGCACCAGGGACGGCCAGTTTGTGGTGGTTGTGGCTAGAGATTCCACTGTGCCACCGACAGATGTGACTTCAGTCAGCCTGCTAGAAACAAATGACGTCCTCTGCACCCCTGTTGGTGTCACCTCTGCCTTTGCCATCTTTCAGTTCCCTGTGACTGCTTGTGGCACTACAATTCAGGTGGGTGGCAGAGCACTTAACTTTTTTTTTTTTTTTCTTGCAACAGGTTTAACATGTTCCAATTATCCCCAACTGATCAGTTAAAGTTTAAGATCCCACAACACAAACTGATTCTTCAGAAACAGCTGACTCTGTGTTTAATGTGTTTGTGTAAGCTGTCAAATTAAAGTTGAATGTCTTTAAAGGCAAAACTGATTTGAAATTCCTACACTCGTGGAAAAAAACTATTTTTTTTTCAAACCAAATTTGATAAATGTCCTGATGAGCTAATCAAATACCAGCATGTTTTTTGTTTTTTTTTTTTTTTTTGCTTGTTTTTTGCTGCTCACATGCGGCTAATGGTTTCCTTCTGCAGGAGGATGATGGTTTTGTGGTCTACGAAAACCATATGTCGTCTTCATATGAAGTGGGGATTGGACCGAGAGGGTCAATCACCAGGGACAGTCATTTTGAGTGAGTTCATGTAAAAACCAGTGAGCCTTACTGGTTTTGTGAACCCCCCCCCCCCCCGACATTTCCTTAGACAGTCTTGTAGTCTTTAGCACTTAAGTACAGATTCATGCTAGCCAAGATACAGAATACTTAACTTGCACTTGTCGCTCTCTTCAACTGTTGTATATCTGAAGCATCATTCAGTCAGTTCAGCTGCTGTACCAACAAACTTTGACTGACGGTAAATCTAAAACCTAAATATTAATGACAAACAGAAATGTATGGCAGGTGTCACTCTTGTGCCTGACATTATTGCACATGACACTGTAATCCTGTAAATAAATGTAACGGTAGACCTACATGCTTGTATCTGAAGGGCCTTCCAAATGTGATTCTAGAACTGTAATATAATACCTGGTCCTTTTCTATTCTGAAGCTGCAATGATTTATCGATTAGTTGTTGGCTATTAAATTAATTGCCAACTGTTTTGATAATTTGACAAAAACTCTAATTCCAACTTCTGAAACTTGAATATTTTCTGGCTGCTTTACTGACTGAATTAAAAACTCTGAATTGTGGACGAAACGGGTTGTAAGGAAGTAATATTGGGCTTAAAGAAACACTGATAAAGATGTGTATTTTTACCTTTTGATATATTACAGAATAAGCAAGTTGACAATCAAATCAAAAGATTTGATTTTTGACAATAAATTATCTTTAGTTACAACCTTCTGTTCCAACAAATCAATGCCACAAGTACTATTTTTAATTTATGGCCGTCATGAGATTTCCTTTGTAACTTAAATATGTCCTAGTGAGCTCTAAACGACCACATCATTTCAGTCTTAATAGGCACTGTGGCAGTTAAGTGGGCACTTGAGTCTTCACAAATACAAGTGTTTTGGGACAGACCCATAAAGCCTTCTGCTCTGCCGACAGGTTATTGTTCCAGTGCAGGTACTCTGGCACAGCTGTGGAGGCCCTTGTACTGGAGGTGAATGATGTCCCTCCCCCCATACCAGTTGCTGCTGCAGGACCCCTCAGAGTAGAACTCAGACTAGGCAACGGAGAGTGTTACTCTAAAGGATGCGTGGAAGGTGGGTGACATCAACCTTATAATGGCAGACTGGAGAATCTTTGCTTTAAAATAATACTGCACTACCCTGATTGCAGAGGAAGCAGCGTATAGCTCCTTCTATGCTCCATCAGACTACCCAGTCACTAAAGTGTTGAGGGAACCAGTGTATGTAGAGGTACGTATCCTGGACAGGTCTGATCCAAACCTCATCCTGAACCTTGAGCACTGCTGGGCCACCTCTACCCCGAACCCTCACAGCCTACCTCAGTGGGACCTTCTGATCGATGGGTAAATAAAACAAAACCAATCTGATAGTGCTATAGATTGAAGCTGAATGTAACGATCCAAGCCTTTCTTGGCTCCAGGTGTCCTTACCAAGATGACCGATACCAGACCACATTGGTTCCTGTGGATGGCTCCTCTGGGCTTGAGTACCCAACACACTACAAACGTTTCATCAGCAAGATGTTCACGTTTGTGGATCCGAACACCTTTACACCTCAGAAAGACACGGTACTACTGAGCTCAATAACATTCGTCTCATTAATGGAAGTCAATTTGTAGTTTCCTAGACCGAACGTGCAACTTGCATTTTTTTTTTTTTTTTTTTTTTTTTTCTCCTCTCCCCCCAGGTCTTTATTCACTGCAGTACAGTGGTGTGTTATCCAAGTAACACAGACTCTTGTGTGCAGCAGTGCCACCGGCAACGTGAGTATTCTAACTGTAGACTGTAGTTGAAACTTTTTTTCTATTGGTATTTAAAAATTCCAGTGGTCATGTACAAGTGGGTATTTCAGTGTCCTACTACTGTATTTTTGCATTCAGTTTCATTAAGCAACACGTGCCAAAGAATCTGTCTGGCTCAGTTACTTGCACACAATTTTTCACAAATGTTCAGCTTTTAGTTGGGGGTGAACATAAGGATTAGTTATTAGACTAGGAAATGGTATCTGCTGTTACCTTGAATTGTAAAAGCTGGCATACATGGGTTTCTTGAGCCAAATGTAAACTGATAAATCCCAAATTCTCACTCTGGAGGAGCTAGAAGTAGAATATTTGGAATAATGGTTGGCCAAATGACTTGATCACTATCAAAACTGCTACTTTTGTTTTTGTCCGTCTCTCACAGGGCGATCGGTAGCTGCAGGAAGGAAAGTTTCCTCAAGCCGGAGAGCTGTAGTCTCGAGCGGTGAGGTGATACTGACTGATCAAAGGTCCACATCTGCTCTGAACACCAAACTGAAGAGTTGACAATCCACTGGCAGCCATATCTGGCCGTCACTTTTAATAAAAGCTCGTTAAAGCTCATGCTTACAATTGGGTCGTGTCTGAATTCCTATTTGAAGGTCAGCAGGTTTTGCTGAGGTGGATTTCATGCCGATACAGTGTGTTGGAGCCAGTAATGCGAGGCCACCTTCCTGATTTGTGCTGAGAAATCACAAGGTTGCATTACAAATGGATACTTTGCTGAAAATTCTAATATAGCTGCATAGAACACATTCCAGACTAGTTTTCTGTTATGAAAAAGACTTAAGTGACTGTGGCGAGGAGAAAATCATGCTAGAGAAATGTGGTTGACTAGCAACATCAGGTTTTCAGTGTCAGTATGAGCATAATTTAAACTTTATATTTCACCTTCCAACACTGTTTCTAGCTTTGCACAGCCACATTAAGATGAGCATCACGACTCCTCTGGCTTTGCTGCTCATCTCCTTCCTGCTCTTTATTTTTTGATAACGGTCCCTCTAGATTTCTGTGTATGGTACAACTTGCTACATCTCTCCTCCACTGCTCTGTGCACCACCTCCCTTTTTGTCCCACTCCAACTCCTCCATCCCCCTCCTCATTGAGATGGGCATCACGACTCCTCCAGACTTGCGCTTTCTGCTCGCATGAGCAGAGGGGGGGATGCAGAGGGAAAGCAGAGCAGCCATATAGGTTCGGTCTGACTGACGAGCAAAGAGGACCATGCTGTCAGGATGCTCATCTTCCTCCACTTTAACCTCCAACCTGCTGGGAAGCATTAAACCAAGACACAGCTATGCATCACATTTGGACAGCAGCACGGTCTCATCTAGAAGCCACACTAAAATCCCCCAGGAATCGGCCAATAGGTGCAGGATGAGCACTAACAGCAGCTGCCATGTGGACATACATAAACATATCAGTGAAAATGTAAACAGATTTCATTGCTGGTTAAAAATGCTGTCAATTAAACTGGTAGATGCAGAGCAGACAGTTTGCGTGTGTGGCATGCTAAATGTTTGGTAAATAAACAATCAAGCAAATGAGTTGCAGAATCCAGATGTTAAATTGAGTGTCTTTCTCCTTGTTTCAAAGGGTATTTAACAGTTTGAACTGCAAAGCCTGGTAATAGGTTAAGGGGCAAGTTCTCAAAGAAAATAAAATTTATACCATCTAGCAGAACCAGAAACTGTAAAAACAGATTTCATTATCAACTTTGACAGTCAAACTACTTATGACATACCACTCAGTCTGGAAGGTTAACCAAATCTAAGCTCAATATTGTGATAATTCTTATATTTGTAATTTGCACTTTTTTAACCAGATGTGCTCCCAGTAGGCCACACATAGAAAAACTGTCATATTTCACTCTGGGGCAATATCCACACATTCAAACTTCTGCATTACAAACATTCTGTACATTCAGAAGACTATATAACATGTTCTACTCATGAAATAATGTGTGGAATGTCAATGTTTGTTTTTTGTTTGTTTTTTTTACATATACAATAACCCTGTACAATATTATTTTCCACATTCAGAGGAATCTGTGCAATACCTAGATATTCTACATGTAGAAACATCTGTACATCAGTGACAGTGTATACCTCTTATTTTTGTTTTTTTACAGAGGTTCTTTTTCAGTCTTTGTGGAATCGAGACAGTATTATCTCATTTTAGCTTAAAAATTTGCCAAAATAAACAGTTTGCTCTAACCAGTAAAAAGCAAAATATTCTGCACAACCCTGAACCTTGATTAACTAGCTGCGACCAAGAAATACTTTACAAATATTGTACAAGTATTGGACTTTTCGGCTAAAGCATGCTGTGATTACACAAAGCAGATAGGAGACAGGAATGGAAATAATTAAAAATATAAATAGTAAAATATTTATACTACGTAGAAGAATATTTTTCCCAGTAATGGTAACACCTGTGGGCAGTTGGAAAAATGCTATGATTTTTTTTCCCTTTTTTTTGTAAAATAAATACACCTTTGTTTTTTTCTTCCTTTTTAAATAATCTATTTCATTATAACTTTGCAATACTGTTTCAGTGCAGGGATAAATGAGCCCATAGTTAGGGTAAATGTGACAAGCAAAAATTGCCCAGAAACTCAGAACATAAATGAGGTGGATTCTGTTCAGTTGTAAAGCTGCAATAAGGAAAAGTGCCCTGAAAAATTCTACAATTTTAACATTTTGTGCTTTTGTAACTCAAAGACAGCACAAAACTCACACCACAGCCATCAGCCTTGTTTCAAAAACTCAGAATGACATTTAGATGTGCAATAATGTCATGTTATTATCTGGAATTTTTTTAAAGATCATTTTTGGCTTTATTGAAAAGCACTGCTGCGACTGTCACCTGTTCAAGCGGCCTACTAGTGCAACAGAGTTATCACATGATTGTTGCTTTGGCTTTTGCTGCCTTTCACTAAGTTTTCATTGTGAATCATCGCTGGGCTGACAACGATGCTCTCCATCACCAGTGAGAGGAGCTCCACTGCTAAAAGCTATTGATTCAGTCTGTGACAATGATTTGTTCGTGTCTGTACTATTCTACCAGAAACCTGTGATTTTAGGAACACAATGTGACTATGAAGAAACAGAGTGCTCCAAAAACTGACAAAACTCATCCTGACAGGATGTGAAAACCATAAAATGATGATAGCGTAGTGGGCAATTCCACTTCATCAAAGAGAATCATCCTGGCTATGTTTGTATTTCCTAAATTAAATGACCCATATCTGTCAGCGTCTAAAGATCCTGACCAATGAGGTAACACATGGAGGAATGTGTCAGACGCTGTTGGTTGGTAACTGGTCTACATTTTTATCATCACTACACGGGGAAATTAATTAACGGCGACAAATCATTTCAACTTTTCTCCTTGGCAAAGACATTGTTGCGCACCCACACAGTACAGTTTAGACACACAAACCCACCAGCAGCAGCATCAGACAAACACCCACTAGGACTATAAACAGGGCCTGTTAGTGTTTCTTACTTGGGCCTGTGTGAAAGCAATGACTGGCCATCTGGAGAACGGCCCCCTGGGAGAGCAGCAGGTGGGACCCTGTGGGTTAAATGAGCTGTTATCTGTAACCAGTTAACCTCCCACATGAACAACTTCTGTATCTACATCAGTCAGTTTACTTCCCACGACACAACCCTTTTAAACCAGTTCAGTTCTTGCCTCTTGCTGGTTGGTATTGACTGGTTTTTCCAAGGATGCATAGATGCTCACAGCACTAAAGAAAGTGTGTTATCCCCCCCAAAATTGTGCCAAAAACTGAATGACATTTTGGTCAGAAAGGACTGAAAACCTGGGTTAAGGAGGAAGCTATCCCGGCTGGTTGTGAAAGGCTGAATCATCTGTCAGTCAATCCAGCAGGCCTCGTCCCATAATTGTGTTTTTTAATGTTATAAAAAAAACTATAAATAAATGTTCAGACCAAAACTAGCAGCCTGTGATCTTTTTTGCACTGGCTTGTCCACTCAGAGGCTCAGCTTTTGGTCAATTAGGCTGAAATAACTTTGCTATTTTTACCCCTTGCATCCACACAAGTCCTGAATTTTAGAACTTCTAAAATGGAAGCTTTTGGAAACACTGTTGACCCTACTTTGGTTTGAAAACTTAGGGATTGTCTCATAGCCTGAACGGACATGAACTGAGGTTGCGTTCTAAATCGCATACTTTTCACGTTCAGTATGTACAACCCCTGCCCTTACAAGCTATCATGGAGTTTACAAACAACCAGGATAGATTATTGTGTCCTAATAATGCACCTTAAACTTTCAGGTCTGCTAAGCAAAATGAGCTATTATCTGTCTGTGCACTCTTAGCGGCTCAAGCTCGGTTACTGGGCAGGGTATTGTGGGTCACAATGATCAAAAGAGGATGCTATCTGAGCAGCTGTAGTGAGACATCCAGGTATTTTTGGTATACTGCATTTGGTATGTTTTGTGCCATGCTAAATCTTTTTTCTGACACACTCGTTTCTGGAAACGAGTGTGTGCACACACATGCTGCATGTACATGAAAGTGGGATATTCAAGTACATGCTATGTAAGCTATTTTTAGCTTTCTATCTATTTTTGGTCATTAAACACACAACCGTCACTTTTTAAACATATACTCATTAATGAATGATGATGACCAATAAACCTGTCATCTGGCTCTAATACTAAGATTGATAGTAATTTGGAGTAATGCAACAAAAAGATACTGTATATATCGTGCGATACCTTGTTGAGCTTTTGATATACTATTTATAATAGCAACTACTGAATCTCTGTGGCAAATATATTTAGTGTGTTAAGGGAAAGCCCCCAATGGTTTTTTTTCACCTTGAAGTGGAAATACCAAAAGTGCTATTGAAATTGTCAAAATATGACATAAACAGGCTTAACATTAATTTGCAATGCTAAATATCCAATTTATACTGAATCAAAGCACATATTATTCAAATGAATGGTGTTTGTAGTTCAGGCTCCAACCCACTAAGCATTTGACATACAGTGCATATATAGTGCACATATAAAATATATCCCCTTCCAAATTTTGCCCATTATGGTCAATGTAATTTGGATTATTTGACAAGAATTTACAAAAAAAGACTCTTTCACGTCAAAGTGAAAAAAATATACAAAGTAATGTCCATTCATTAAAAACATAACATGTAAAGTAAGTGATTACATAAATATTTATCTCTTCAACTAAGTCAACACAAGTGAAGCCAATTGATGCTAGAAGTTTTGCAAAAAAAGATGGGGTTAAACTTGCAGTGTCCAGGTGTGCAAGGCTCATTGAGACCTATCCACACAGGCTCAATGAACCACTTATTTTATCTTTTATACTTTGAATTAACTGACATATTTTGATGTGAAAGAACCTTGTTTGTACATTATTGGCAAAAAAGCCAAACTGAATTGCCCATGAGTCAATGCTGAAAAGCAATAAAAGGGAAAGACTTCCCAGTTGGGTGAATACTTTTTTTAGACACTGTAAGTATTTTTTGAGGTGCAGCCATTTCTGTATCATACTATATATGTAGTCATTAGTCAGAAGAGGTTACTCACAGGAGAGTACTCGTTACTACTCAATAACGCTCACAGAAAGGCAGGTTCTTATCATCACAGTCAAAAATGTATGCACTTGTGGACCAGAGAGAGATTCTGGTAAAAAAAAATCATTTCTGAAAAAAGATTTTCCAATGCACTGTCTGGGAAAAATGATGACAAATATAGCTCCAGGACCATGAGTTCCAATGCATTTCAATGGGCTTTATGGGTATGAATGCATTCTGATTAACTAATGAAATCTCTTTCTTTTTGAGGCATTTCAGCCAGTAACACACGCACAAACACACACACACACGCATGCACATACACACACACACATGCACATGCACATACACATGCTCTTTACCAACAGTTGACCATCATTGTACACAGCTCATGCACGACCAAGGACATTATATAACATCATTCTTGGACAGCATCCAAAAAAGGAGAAAAACAAACTCTTTGTTGCTCTTTGGCAAAAAATTACAAGAACACATACTAAAAAACATCAAAGGAAGACTGATGAATCTTATATTTGTTGGGCTCAGATTGGGTCTTGATCCTGCAAGTTTGGTGTGAACCTGGTCAGGACTAACACAGTGAATGCAGAGGCCTTACAGTGAAGCACAGAGGCGTGAGTGCAATGAAATGGGCTACATGAGTGCAAAAGGAGTCGAGGAGATGATATTTATAGACGGCTTTGCTTTTATTTCTCTGTGGATAAACCAAAATGCAGGCTGAAACGACGACCTGTCATCAAAAATAAAGGAGGACATGCCAAGTATTGAAAAAATAGGAAAGCTGAATCTCAGTAATGAAAAGTCACTTTTTGTCGATTCTTTGTTTATGTATAGATATTTTAAAAACACAAGCTGATATATTGCTTCTAAACATGTATTCAAAGCTGCTCTAATACAGCTTGCATTTCACTCAACACTTGGTGTGCAGGATCACCCACCGACTTTCAACAGGAAGACAGCACCACATTCCCACCAGCTTTCTACTGCGTAAGACCCCCTACTTCACTGCTACATCACTCACTCCGCCACCTTTCTAAGTCAGACCATGTGCAAGCCTAGCACAACAGATGAACTAAAAAGTTCTTTATTATTCAGCAAATCCCTGCAGGATAATTTATTCACAGTGAGGAGGCAGCAAGGACAAATATTTGACGCTCTAATGATGAAGGCTCGAACACCTAAAACTTTTATCCTTGCTTCTTTTTATTAATACATATTCATAAGCTGATTTCAATCTCCTCTTTTTTATGTAATGAGTGAAACTAAAGGGAGCCATCACTTCAGGGAGAATGATGGATGCTTTAGCCCCTTAAACTCCTACATTCTGTTGTGGTTGTGTGATTACTTAAGTGCGTGCTGAGTGTGTATTGATGAGACCAGGGGAGTAACTGGACGACTAGAGCACTCGAGCTAATCTGATCTCTGCACCCTCCAGGGACAAAGACTGAAAATTGAATTAGAGGAGGAAGTGACAAATTTGACTCATCCCGCTGTCTACATTTGCATTAATATAGGTAGTGGAGGCTGCTTTTAGAATAGTTGCCCGTGAGTCAGAGCTCTCACTCACGTACACTGAAAAACCTGGACGCAGTCAAGCAGACGTGTGCATGTGTACGAAACCCAGACAGGTGGAAATACACAACAGCACACTTCGATCACATTAGAAATAAGCGGCACAAAAGGATGGGGGAGGCTTGAGGGAGTCGTGGGTGATTTTAGGGAGACAGAAGCATCAAGCAGACAGAGTGACATCTTGTCAGAAAAAGACTTGAGGGGGGGAGCAGTTTGTTTTGCATATATCATGACACTCATCCGCAGAGATGTTTGCAACAGGTTTGAAATGAATAGTCAGAACAGAGAAAGAAGACACTGACATCTCTATGGTTTGCATAAAGGAAATTTGCAGACTAATTTCTACGCACATTACACATGTCAGAAAATAATTCAGGACTGTAGTTGGACAGTTGGATAGTTTAGGACTTTTTGGGCAATATTATATATGCATCTTCTCTGAATGCCGGTATTTCCAGAACGGCTTGGTCTCCATCCATCCATTTCCATTTTCCCATTTCTATTTTCCTCTGTTCATCTGGGGCTAGGTTGCAGTGGCATCAGGCTAAAAATCAATTCATGCTCACTGCATCCATGTGCTGAGGTTGGTAAGCAGACATTGGACAAGCACTGTTCATACTAGAACAGGTTTGCACATGTCAAATTGCCCTTATATGGAACACAGAAAAATGCACAGGGGAGTTTATACTGGCTATAGCAGATACTACACAGATCAGAGTGTAGTACCGTGTCAGTATTTATTCGTGAAGTGCAGGATTTCTGGAGAATTTAGATCTTCACGCTGTGTCTAGACTCTGCTGATGTAGAGCATCCGGCAGTGAGTACTTTAACTAGAACTCTGTTAATGATGAATTATCACGGTGTGGATGGCCGAGAAGCTTTTCACACATTCTCTCCTCATGCTAAATATTTGCGTCAATAACAACTTGTTTTCCTGGCACATGCGCAGTTGACAAAAAAACACATGCTTGTACTGCAGAAAGTCCCTCACAAACCCTTGCGGATTTTAAGTGGATGACAAAATTTGCATCATGCGTACCCTTGTGGATGTTTATGCACATGCAGAAAGCATGAATTGGCCTTAAGTAGTGCATTCCAGACATTCCCCTCCCCAGCAACATTTTCCTGTTCCTCCTGAGGGATTCAAAAGCGTTCCCAGGCCAGATGAGATATGTAATCCCTCTTGTCTCCTCCCAGTTGTACCTACCTAAAAACCTTCCAAATGAAGGCACCCAGGAGGCATCCCAATAAGATGCCTGGACCACCTCAGCTCGCTCTGTTCGAGGCATACGAGCAGTGACTCTACTCCAAATTCCTTCTATATGTCTAAGCTCCTCACCTTATGTCTAAGGTTGAGCCCTGCCACCCTGAAACCTGGAAACTGCCACTTGTATCTGTAATTTCACTCTTGTCACTACCCAGAGCTCTTGACAATAGGCAAGAGTTGGAACATAGATCAACTGGTAAACTGGCTCAGCCTGGTACACATTAGCTCTGCAATGAATCGTCAATTTATCGCGATGGAGGGGTTTTGTGCCCATGTGATCCTTGGTGTCATGTTAGGGTTGACAACAACAACCGCTGGTAGGATCTCCCAAGGCAAACTCATTCTGCCAGACACAGAGCTATTCAAAGACATTATGACTTGGCAAAGATGGGGCTTAGCTGGCCAAAGCCCAAAGAAGCAGCTCCAAGGACCCACCCAGAGGGGCCCACCACCTGAAAGGATAGGTGTAGGGGTTGACTGTGCAACAAGCCAGGTGGCAGGCAAGGATACACACCAGGGAACGCTGATCACTGGCTTTAGGGGTGTGGAAAGTCAACTTGGTCTTCTTATTGGATTCATTTTGTGAAGTATCACAATGATGGAGAGCTGAGGATCACCAACAAGCCATTTCTGCAATACAACATTTAACACCGTGTAGTTTTACAACATTTTATTACTGGGATTCAAAGCTAATCTACAGTTACTACTAAATGGGGCTGAACCACCAATCTCCCTCTCCAGTCTTCATTCTCTCATCCTGCTGACATCTGGCAATTTAAACTCATTAGAGGGTAATTTGTAAGAGAGATCTGTAAAACTAATTGTTGTATTGCTGTATTTTTGCCAGGTTAGAATGCTTCATTTGGCTGAGTGCTTAATAGCGCACTTTTCTGTGATGTGATAAATACAAAACACATATTTATTACTGCTTTACACTGACAGCAAAATACAATTCTGAGGTACTTGTACTGCACTTATTTTCACTATATTATCATTTGATATTTGTGTATGTCACTGCATTTTATGTATACACAATGTTTCCTGTTCATCTGTTCACAGACACACACAGACAGACATACACAGGATGACAGTATCTTCCATCAGGAACAATTGGGGTCAACAGCGTGTTGCTGAAGGACAGTTTGACATTCAACTGCCAATCCTGCACTTCATGGACAACCTGCTCTACCTGCTGAGCAACAGTCCCCTTAATGTCACTATTTAATATAACTTGTAACATTTCTCTTCTACATTTGACAGCAGTTGAACCAACTACTGCCTTTAACGATTAGTCATTCAACAGAAAATGAATTGCCAACTATTTTTATAATGAATTCATTATCTGAGTCATTCTGTGGCTCCAGATCCTTAAATGGGAGTATATACTGCTATCCTTTCCCAAGCTGTTGATTGGACACAATAAGCAGGTTGTGTTAAGCAGTTTGGTATTTTATGGTATTTCTAAGGTTACATTTGCATCTTTTTTATGTCTGAAAAATATTCACAGATATATTAACAATGAAAAAAAGAAATGCAGCCATAACTACAACTATAGTTACAAGTTATGCGGTCGGATTTTACATGTCTTTTTTTGGTATTTGGCTTCTAACGAACAGTTGCAGTGGAGGGATGTGGGAAAAGGGATCAGGACAATGAGATGTAGAAAATGTCCAGCAGAATATTAGGTATTTTAAATCTCTACATCAACCAGCAACATGTTCATGCATTAATAATAATAATTCTAGTTAGGAACAATGGAACAGAAATAAAATACATAAGTCCTTCAAACCTCTACAAGTCCTGTTGTGCATTAGAAATACTTCCACTATGCACTTTTTAATCATTTTACTGTTACTGTTGCTCTTCCTCTGCTGCTGAATAAAAAAATGTTACTTAATATTTTTTCTTCATCATTTCTTCAAATTATTCCAAATTACTTTACATCCTCTTGGGAGGTTTAAAACTAAGTGAACAGGAATTTTAACATTTTCAATGGCTGTTATGCTCTTTTGAAATGATCCTCTTGGTTTGCGAACACAGTACAATGAGTGTGGTCTATTTTAAGACTGGAATGTAATGAGATAGATTTTTTTCTGTCCGCAGCCTCTGCAGTGGCCTGTTCAGTGGTGTGCAGGTAACAGCACTATTTGGAAGTGACGGGACCCGAAATGGATTCAAGCCAGCTTCTGTGTGGGAGAACGGACAGAATGCTGACTATGAGGAACTAGACCCCCCTGAGGAGACAGCGCTTTTATGTGTGTGGCTGTGTGTGTGTGTGTGTGTGTGTGTATACTACAGCAACATATACGTGGTATTGTAATCCTATTCCAATATCCTACTTCCATCTAATGGTAATGAGAGGTGCAGTAACAATAATTAATCTGAAAACTCAGAAATCCTTCAAAGTGACAGAAGTAAACTGCAAGCAGCATGTTCATATTTACCAACCCAACTGGTCTGTGACACTTTACAACAGAAAATACAAAAGAGACGAGAGGCAACAGATCTCACATGGGTGAGTCCAGTTTTCTGTGGACACAGCGTTTGCTCACTGCTGTTCTGTCTGATTTCTGCACAGTGCATGCTGATGCACGTAAATAATAGCAAGTGCAGACTTAGTGCTGTATGTGCAATTATAGTTGACATTAAAATATATGCATTAGTATTCAGGATGTACAAAGAAAACTTATTCAGATGCACATACTGTATTATTTCTTGAAAATTTTCAGCAGTTGGGAAATTCACAATCTACACAAGAATTTTAATTGGTCAAACCAGTTGTCAATACTTTGTCTAACCGAGAGAATACAAGACTGGATTCTTTTCTGGTGCACCACCTTGTGTATACAAATGTAGCAGCAGCGTGGCTTTAAATATTTATCAGCCACAGACATACTGAAAAAGATTTACGACAGTAAGCATTTGATCCTGTCATTGGCGTGTCCTGATTGTCAGTGCAGCAGAAACAAATAGGCACATGCATATCTTAAGAAAGACCGGCAGCATGTGTGCTGTGCTTCTGCGGTGCTACAGTGCTCTGTGGTGAAGGTTGGGGAGGCTTTTCCTCCTCAGGTGGATCCTGACTTTGATCCTTGCACCCGCCAAATCTTAAAGCCTCCTGCTGCTGGAAGGACATGAACATGCTGTCGCTAACATCTGCTCCAACAGAGACTTATCACACACTCACTTTAGAGTGTGTGTGTGTGTGTGTGTGTGTGTGTGTGTGTGTGTGTGTGTGTGTGTGTGTGTGTGTGTGTAGACGAGCGTAGGTGCAGTACCTTCCCTCCCACACATAAACTACCTGCACATGCAGGACGTACGGAGCAAACTTGCCCACGCTTCTGAAAAGAGAAAACACATGCACACACGTGATCCCCCTGACACACTGAGACAACCCACACCTCTGAAAAAAGCTTTTGAAAGGGCTTCAGATGGAAGGCTGCAGCACTTCGACACCTAGTCACCACAATTCCGTCTGTCTCTGTTTCTTTTCTCTTCAGTCTCTGACCTGCCTCTTTTCCTGCTTCTACCTGCTCCATTCCTCCATCCCAGGAGACAGCAGGGAGCCTGACAGCCGCTGCCCGCTGTCCCAGCATGCAGTGCACCTGACAGTCGTAGAAGCCAGCGACCCATGAGCCAAACCCTAGTCGCTTTCCAGTTGTCAGTCGCTGTTTACAGATCCCTCCTGCATCTCCACGCAGTAAACAATGGCTGCTGCATAAAACAAAGACCTGAGGTCACTCACAGATTTTTTTCGTGAGTCTTGATGGTTATAAATAACTTGTTTTCTCTGTTTCGCTCCTATCTTTGGATAATGAGCTCGGAGAAGTTAGTGGGGATTGTAGAACACTTTCTAAGCAATTTCCAAGAAGTCAGGCTGGTGCAGCATCAGCGCACAATACATGAATGGATTTCATTTACCTATCACAAAATTGTTTTCTTTATGGTTGCCTTAATAGGAAATGTGACCATTATATGACCATTTGCAATATAATCACATCAATTATTCAGTCCTGAGGATCATTAATATACGTTTGTGATAACCGCCACATTTTATCTTAATGTCACATCTGACATTGTCTGCACCAGCAATGCTCAGTGATTATAAAACTCCAGCATCAATGGGAGCCATAAATTAAAGGTTTATTTCTGTCCTATTGTGTTGGTAAACACAACAGTATATCAGTTGCTGGCTCTATTAAAAGATTATTTCCAGAAATGGATAAACACTGGAGGGAAATGGCATTTCTCAAGTACAATAGCTGTAAATGAAGAGATGACATTTCTGTGCTTCTTCCTCCCGGAGAAGTTATCAGACAGATCTCTATATTCCTCTATCTGCTCCATGTCATCTGCTCAGTCCTGCTACAGCACCAGTTCCTCTGCTGCAACAATCCAAGCAAACACATGACTGAAAATCCTCTGAATCTTGCTGATGGCAAACAATGAAACACAAAGGATCCTCTTGTCAACATTAGAATCCAATTTTAGACTGCAGCTACACCTGCAAGAAACTCTGAGCCTTCACTTATCTGATTTTTTTTCTTATTGTTTCCCCGCTAAACGTCACGTTTCTATCGCTAAACGTCATTCATTTTTCCAGAGGAAGAGGACAGATGCTTTGCTTCACCCCAGGGAAGGTATCTGATGAATAGTGCTGCCACTTTGCACTTAGAAAGAACCATCAGGACGCACATTGCACCCTCGCATGCATGTACAGAGACACAAACAGGCGCACGCAAGCTTCTATTTTTGGGTAATGGACTGGTAGGCAGGGAGTGAATGATAAAGCCATTGATCTGAGCGCGATGGTCAGAGAAGACGGAGGAGGTAGACAGCACGTTCCAACCCTCTGAGACACCGACTGCCATTTTACATTACTATTGATCTTTACACCGAGACACACAGCACGGCATCGATCGTCACACCAACAGGAGCAGAAAAACACCTTTGTAACACTTGGGCCCAGCACGGCTATACGAAGACAAACTGACCAGCAGATCTTGTGTCCTGCAATTGTGCATACGTGCATGCTGAGGCAAAGAAAGAAGAGGAGGACAGAAGATTAAAGACAGGTGCAGTCAATGACATCCAAACCGGTGTGGGATGACTTTTTAATTCACTGGTTTGCCTGCCTGCGTATCTGTGTGTCTCTCTGTCCCTTCATCTGAATATAGATATCCCTGTGTGAAGTGCCTCAGGGTATCACTGTCAGTCCTGCAATGACATGAGTGGGGGGAAAACTGGTGCATGAGGCAATTAAAATTCTGAAACATTCCACTTTTAGTCCATAAGTGTAAGGGGGCACTTGAGCAAACAGAAAAAAAAAAGGCTGAGAGGAAGATGACAGAGAAATGGATGAGGGGGCATGAGCCAGGACAAGATCAGCAGCAGAAGTAGAGGAGATAAGGAAAATACAGGACGTGAGTGAAATACGTTAGAGCCCGGTAAGCAGACTAATCTGTATTTCAAGGATGTTAACATTTTGATAATGACCCATTAGGCCATACATAAAGTGATCAGAGATAGGCTTACGTGTATTTCTGTAAGCTGAACTAATGAATCTGACATGCTTTGGTGAAACCTAAATTGATAAGATTTAATTATGGGGGTGGATGCAGGCTGAGACTGAGAGTGATGCAACACCTGTGGATCAAGGTGAATGAATGGAGAGCAGGGAGGGATCCTGAAGAGCTGCTGGAGAGAGGGCACACAGACAGACTTAACCTTTCAGTGCGTATATATAGCATATACAGCGTGAGGAAGGTATCTCATTTGGATTTGCATTGGAATATTTAACACAAGAGCTGCACAGTCTCCTCCAGGACACAGCTGAGCAGGCAGCAGCTGTGCCTCCCATCCTCCAGCCTTGTTACACTGCAGGAACTCGGAGCGTTAAAAAAAAAAAAAGAAAGAAAGAAAAAAAAAAAGAAGCCCCACACATGACTGCAACCATCATCTATGACCTCATCCGAAACTCACCAAAGTTTGCTGATACTGAAGCGTCCGGTTTTCGGCCTTGTCCTTCACCATTGTCGCAATATCCTCATTAAGACGCCGAATCGGAGCCAGTCAAGGAGCGCAATAATTAATCTGCGGAGGAGGAGCCGGCTGCCATCACATGTGCAGAGAGTAACAGGTCTCAGATCATGAGTCCGCCTGCATGATGCAAAAGCGCCGCCGCCGCCTCAGTGTGCGCCAGATGAGCGTCCAGCCGGCTGTAGGCTCGCAGCAGCAGAAACACAAGCAGCGTTGGTGCGGTTCGCCTCTGAAACACCGCCTCCCTCCTCCGCGATCACTGTGCTGCTGTCTCTCCCTGGACTTTCTGGACTTGACGATGTTTTGTGCTTTTGTGCTGCAGGTGTACACGCTGATTGTTTGGACAGATTATAATGTGCTATCTCTTTCTCTCTGTTTTTTTTTTTTTTTTTTTTGGTAATCGTGCGTGGTAGCTATTCCTGACAGATCCAGCTGTCCTTTGCTCCAGCTTTGAGTCATCGCTGGATTGATCAAGTGTGATGAGTAATGGTGGCCTTAGATTTATGGCTCCACCAACGTCGGACAGAGATCCTTACAATAGCAGGTCCGAGTGAGCAAAGAGAGGTGTCAGGGCCCGGCTGATTGTACAATATTGGACAGTATAGTACATTTATCTCATCTGTGTTTCATTATCTGCAGCCTTCATTGATGGTTTTCATTTAAGTTAACTGATGGGTGATAATGGCTCTTTAACCTTCATTACTCCACTTCATTGTCATGTAACAGGAGAAGCACATTTCCATTGAATAAGTTCATAATTTCTATGATTGATTTCTCATGAAAGCCGAGAAATTTTCACCGAACAAAAATATAAAGGCAGCATGCAAATGGTCTTTATTCCTGGAGAAGAAAGTTACAAATTTCTTTTCTATTGTTTGGAATAGAAGAGGGCTAAATTGAGCCAGCTGTGCAGCAAAAGCTTCTGAGCTGTTAAATTGGTGACAAATTCTCAACCACTGAGTTAATAAATATCCAAGTTAGATGTGGCTTTAGAGGACAATGATCAGAGTGGGATCAGCACACATTTTCTCATTTGACCAGGGGCTATTACCTTAAAATGCTGCTTTATTCAACTGACGACCAGAGAAAATTGAGAACGGGTCGCTGGATGCTGCACCTGTTAGGGCTGTAACCACGCACACGCATGTCCAAAGCTTCACCATTTGTTGTCGAACAAATCATCTTTGACAACACGGTACAACAGACTATCTGTCGTGCGATGCTCTGGATGGACGTCAACATGATCCCGTCCCCCAAAATGTCCACTAACTTCAGTGAGCCCTTCAGAGAGAGTGGGACAACATTCCACAAGCAGCACTGACAACCTCATTAACTCTACGTCTCAGAAATGTGTCACATGCTGACTGTCTGACCACCGTCCATCTGCCCTTGTTCATTTCCAATATTCTACACACTTGATTGTATCATGATGTCCATTCTGTTGCAGAGATGACGTGTTTTGGAACAACATAAAATTGTTCCCATCTGTAAAAAAATGTTTAAAAAAAAAAAAAAAATGGATAGAATTTAATAAAACATTACACCCATTTACAAATATGTTGATAGAAAAGTGGCCAAACTTGAAGCATGGCAATATTGAAATTATACTTCCTATAAAGCAACTCATTAGTGCACTTAATTAGGCCCAACATTCTCTGAGGGGCAGCCTCAGTTGGTGATGCAGAGTTTCTGTTATAAATGTGAAGCCTCAAAGCATTAGTTATGATCACCCTGATAACATCATCTAAGGTATTTTTTTCAGACTTTAGAGAGCTCCTCTGAGAGTCACAGAAAACAAGCCCCTGTTCTCACAGGCTGTGCGGCACTCTCCATAACAATTAAAGTGAACTCACAAAATCAGTCGAATGTCCCTTTAAAATTTAAAACATTTTCATGTTGATGCAATCTTTGCCAGAATGACAGTAATTCTCTGTCTCTTTGAAGCATGAAACCAATACACACTCAGGATCTTGAGGGGAGAATGTAAGTGATTACTGGATGATGGATTCTTGCTATAATGAGGAGAATGTAAAGGCTGAAGCCATTACTTACAATTTGTTCTCTCTCAGTCTCCGCATTTTCAAACAATTTATCAAGAAGAAAAATAAATGTTAAAAAAAATAAGCAAGCATGTACAAACAGGTTATAAATTAAAGTAAAAAGCTAATGTCCGGACCAAATCAGCACAGCCACCTTCATGCACGAGAGCATCCAATTGTTCTGATGAGAAAGTCTGTAATTAACAATTACTTTCATGAGTCACACTGATTAATCTTTTTATTATTTTCTCAATTAACAAGTAGTTTGGTCTGTAACACTCCAGTAAAGTTTAAAAAAAAATGTCACAAAGGTTTTCCAAAATCCCAAATGTCCTCAAATGTCTTGATTTCCAAGCCAGAGATGTTCAGTTTACTCTCACTGAGGAGGAAAAACTGAAAATATCCACATTAAAGCAGCTGGAATCAGAGAATTTAGATTTTCTTTCTTCAAAAATTACTCAAACTGATTAATGTAAAACCAACAATATTAATCTAATAGTTGATAACTAATTGATTAATTGTTGCAGCTCTACTGATGAGTGAATAAATGATGTAAATTTATACAAGAGGAGTCAAAATTGCAAGATTTGAACCCAGATACACAATAACGGACAACTGTGCCTCCTTATGTCAATGCACCAAATTTCAGACTAGGCTGTCATCTTATCCGGTGTTCATAGTAGTTCACAGATTTGTATAATCTATACAAAGATGCACTAACGTTAATCCAGAGGCTCAAACTGGTTCTTCAGCTTATTAAGACACTATATATTTCCTTTAATATTTCAGTCTCTTGTATATACATGACTGGTCAAAAGTTTTAGAACGACCAAATTTTTCCATTTTTTTTATTGAAATTCAAACAGTCCAAGTCCAATGAATAGCATGAAATGGTACAAAGGTAAGCATTGAACTGCCAGAGGTTAAAAAAAAAAAGGTAAGGTTACCCAAAACTGAAAAATAATGTACATTTCAGAATTATACAAAAAGGCCTTTTCAGGGAACAAGAAATGGGTTAACAACTTAAATCTATTCTGCAGCAGTGGAGGTTGATCAAGCTTTGAAAGCTGGTGTCACCAAATCCTACAGGTGTCCCAACTTTTCTTGATTACTTCCAACCTCCTCTGTCTGCATGAAAGGAGTGTTGGAACACACCATGACACCCTTGGGAGCATTATTTGAACAGTATTGTACTGCAGAACGTAGTTTGTTGTTAAAAAAAAAAAAAGGTGCAATAAAGGCAATTAACAATAGAAGAGAGACAGACCATCATAACACTTAAAAATGTAGGTCTTTCCTACAGAAATTGCAAAGAAAGTCAAGGTCTAAGTGAGTACAGTTTTCTTCATCATCAAAAGGCATTCAGAAACTGGGGGAAACTCTGACAGGAAGAGGTCTGGAAGACCCAAAGCCACAACAGAATCAGAAGACAAGTTTCTGAGAGTCAACAGCTTGGTGATAAGCGGCTCACAGGACAACAGCTTCAAGCACAGCTTAATAGTGGTCGCAGTTAGCAAGTCTCAGTTTCAACTGTGAAGAGAAGACTTGGAGTTGCAGCAAGAAAGTCATTGCTAAGACGTCAGAATTAGAAAAACAGGCTTGCCAATGGGCTACTGAAGACTGGAAGAAGGTATTATGGACTGATGAATCAAAATTTGCAATCTTTTGTTCATCATGCAGGAGTTTTGTACGCCGTTGAGTAGGCAGAAGGATGTTTCCTCAGTGTGTGACATTAACTGTCAAACATGGAGGAGGAAGCATGATGTCTCTGGCTATTTGTTGGATCCAGGGTCGGTGACTTGTACAGAGTGAGAGATAACCTGAACCAAAACAGCTGCCACAGCATTCTGCAGCGCCATGCAGTACCCTCTGGGATGTTCCTAGTTGATCAAGATAAAGACCCAAAGCATAAGTCCAAGCTATGCCAGAACTACCTTAAGAAAAAAGAACAAGATGATAAGCTTGAAAACATGGAGCGGCAGCACAGTCTCCAGACTAAAACCCCATGGAGCTGGTTTGGGATGAACTGGACAGAAGAGTGAAAACAAAGCAACCCACAAGTGCCACACATTTATGGGAACTTCTGCAATAGAGTTGGGAAGAACTTTCTGAAGAATATTTCATTTCCATTGTGGAAAGAATGCCACGAGTGTGTTCAGCTGTTATATTTGCCAAAGGTAGCTACTTTGATGAGTCAAACGTTTAGAGTACATTTTTTGATTTTGAATAGATTTTTGTTTTTATTTCAATCTTTTTTTTGTTCTATGCTTTCATTTCAGAGTACAATGAGACAGTAAAATGCATAATTTCCAATAAAAAATCTGACCACTATATATTTAGTCTGAATTTATGCATCTCATATTGGAGTTCATTTCACACAGGAGAACCACAGTTTTCAAATACTTGTCGCCAAACACCTCTACAGGGGGCAATTTTGCAGTAACTTGCTTAGCTCATGGGCACCACAACAATCCCCCATCGACTGTGCGTTACTGCACGTTGCTCCTCTCCTGTGTCATAAAACTGCTCAGTGTGTGTATGTCAGTATGCACTTGCCGAAGCTCTTCTCAGGCGAGCTTGTATCCAGCACTAAAAGCTCACACATGAAGGCTTGCTACACGCTCAGATCATTTCCTTTTCTCAGTTGACACATGTATTATCATACTGTGAGAGCTCATCTCTCAGGGCTTTCACTAAAGGCTTTTTGGAGGTGCTACATACTGGCAGTGAAATCCATTGCGCTGAAAGAAGTGGTGCCAAGTGGGCCTCGCACCTGAAAGATAACCACTGTTCCAAGAATTCACGGCTGCTTTGACAGGAGCCAAAAAAACTCACCGTGTTTGCCAATATGCCTTCACTTGGATGGGAAATTCAGGAAGTTTATATTTTGAGGTGTTTTGAACTTTCACATGACAAAGCAAATGGTCTCACCTATCTGATTCGTTGCATTGCTGTGGCACTGTACCACCATAGCAGCAGGTCTCTAATGAATTCATGCTTTCAACTGATGGCATGGTATAAACCAATTTAACTGGTCACAGGCCAGTGTGCATTTCAATATCAAACTCTCTGATCCTTTGCAGGTTGAAAGACTTAATTCCTCTGGGAGTCAAGGCCTCTGACTGGCTGACAGATAAAACAGTCCTGTGTAAGACTGCTGCTGATTGGCTGTCGGCAAGGCAACCAGTTCAAAGCACTGGACCACAGGCACCAGAATGAAGCAGGGCCTCAGAGACCACTAAGTGACTTCACCCAAAAAAAAAAACCCCACATCCGTGCAAACACACACTTTCACCCACAAATCCCATTGTTCATACACTGCTTGTTCACAAGCACCTTGGGCGCACAGCTTGGCCCTACACCATATCTCTCCCAGGTAGCTGAGGGTAATGAGTGTCACTGGCTTTGTGTTATCAGGGAGTTGGCAGCTACAGACAGGCAGAGGTAGGTTACAGTGGCCCCGACAGCAGAGGAACTGGGTGCTCTGCAGCCCCAAGCACCAGCACACTGACCCATATCTCTCCATCTCCACAGGATTTAAAAAAAAAAGTACCACCTGTTCACGAAGGCCAGTGTGACAGCATACAAAGGACAAACAACGTGTGTGACAGTGAAGATCAGTGGGTTTCTTGTCTCAGAGAGCTCACACGATGAACAAGGAGGAGGAACGGTCACCTTAGTATGAAATGGTAAAAGCAATATGTGGTTGTGA
Source organism: Amphiprion ocellaris (assembly GCF_022539595.1). Classification (NCBI taxonomy): domain Eukaryota; kingdom Metazoa; phylum Chordata; class Actinopteri; family Pomacentridae; genus Amphiprion; species Amphiprion ocellaris. Next base: position 17,337,345 of record NC_072775.1, read on the forward strand.
TCAGAATTTAGTTGAGTTTTTGTTTAGTATATTTCTAAATTGACTGTGTGCCTTTGTTGGGAAAGTTCTTTTAATCATAAATAATAGTGAAAATAATTGAACCAGATATACTTGTCCGTTTTCCCCACACAGATATTTTGCTATACTGCAGCTATACAATACTACAAGGACCTTGAGTCCTTCATGCGCAGCATTAGGATGTACAACCACCTGTGCCCCTTTCTGGTTTGTGTGGCAAGTTTCTCGATTTTGGTGGCTGCAGGTGGCACAAAAAACATAAACTGCGGAAAAAATGCCAAAAAACGAAACCAGACTACCAGCAAACACAACACAACCTAATTAGACCTCCAATTACCATTTGCCCTTGAGCTGGATATGGACAAAGTTGTGGAGACAGACGCATGGGATTTGATACTTCAGAGAGAGAGAACAGAGACAGCTATCCAACCTGTCAGGACGCAGCATACTCACGGTTTCCTCTGGGGCTGCTTCGTTCCTCTCTTTTTCTCTTCTTCTCTCCTCCTCGGGTTACGGATTCAAAACCGTCAGCTGCGTCCTTCCATTGCGCCTTAGCGGAATAATGACTGAAATAAAGGGGCGCACAAAGCTACAGGTTGCAGCGCACACTAAATCGATAATGCGATCTGGCAGCGGATCACTCTCGGGGATCACACTTCAGCCCACCCGAGGGGAATCTCAGCAGGTCCCAGAAACTGGCCTGTTGCTGATGCGCAATCCATAGGCTACAGCACCGCGCCAAAGTTGTCAACACGGCGCGTAATTACCGGCTTTGCGCCTCCGGAGCGGCGCACAGCGGAGCAGGCAGCTGCCGAGTGGCTTTGGAGACCCTGAGCGACAACAGCCAGCGGTCCAAGAGCGCGGCTGCATGAGGCTGCGAGTCACAGAAAGTCTATGATAAGACGTTACGGTCTCCTCATCGGCTCCCGTTGAGGTGGGAGGGAGACAGCGGGGTACCGGGTGTCGTGTCCGTGATGCAATGCGGGTACCGTCAGCACTACGGCCCGCAGTTTTCTCCCCGTGTGCACAAATCCAGGCGCCCCGGTCATTATCTGCGGAGCCGCGGCGCGCATTCGTCTTAATTAACGGCGGATGGGATTGTCTGCAGAAACTGGAAGAAGCTTGGAGGGAGAGAAAAAAATAAATCGGGACATATGTTTAGTGCTCTTTGTCTGCGTCTTCCCCTCTCTCCCTCTCTCTCTCTCTCTCCTTCGCCCCTTGTATGTGACAACACACATGCACCAACACTTTAAGGTCTAATATTAGGCACCATGCGTCTTAATTATGGCACGCAAAAAAAACAGCCTGGGCGCAGAAAGCGGAGGGCAGGGGCTCAGTCACTGTCCAGACTGAGGTGATGGGGATCAGCACGTGTGTCTGCAAATGAGAATAGATGGTGCATTCCCTGTTGTTTTCTCTTATCTGTGTCCTTGACAGCTATTATAGCTCTTTAACCCCCTACATGGCAATTGAATTAGAGGTTCACCGCGTCCTCCAGCTGCGACCCCCAGGCATTGCAACCCGATGGATCACTGCATCTATCCTGGAAAATAGTGTTTCCCTCTCCTTCGGGGTGGTGTATACAGTCCATAAGGGCTTTAAACGATCCTGGGATGGGTAATCACGTTAGCAGTGATGTCAATTTTTCCTGCCTGCAAAGCCCACATGCTTATTACAATAGATGGAAAAAGTGAAATCCTTAAAACAGAAGTTCTAAACTAAAAAAAAAACAAACAATCAAACAACTTTGGACCTTTTGTGTGCTTTTGTGAACTAAAATCTAAAAACAATCTGCTGCTACACTGACAATTTATGACTTGTGGGTGTCTAAAATGCTATAAACACTCTGAGTCACGTACTTGCATTATGTCAGACAGATAAGGCATCACACCCACGGTGCTTACACACACCCACATGCAAGGTTGTGCAGCTCCCTCTGACAATTTTGTGAAGTATATGAACCCTAGCTGCTGCTTCTATTGGCCAGAGCAAAACTGGACAAAAAAAAGTAAATATCCTCCAGCAGTAGTGGATTTGATGCCAGCTGTGTAAATGGCTTCTATCACAATAATAAATCATTAACCTTTTGGTCAGCAACTATGCTGTTCCCTTGAAAGCCAAATCAGGCCAAGCAAGAAGCAAAATAGTCCCGCTCCTATCAATGAAATGTCATTTTCAGACTCTAACATTTTGCTAAGCAGTGCAGCAGAGAAGCTGGAGCGCATCCTGCTCTCAGACTAGATAACACTCGCACTTCCCACTACTGAATGAGAAGGTGGGAAATCGAGTGGTGAGAAGACAAAAAGGACACACAGCTCCTTTTTTCGTGAGACGCTAGAGGGCATTTTTCACCTGGCACATCTCTTAATGGAACAAATGTGGACTCATCAGGAGCAGCCGAGCAGGGCATGGCTTTAAGCAGTGAGTACTGAGTCTGAACTGTTTAACTCATGAGTATTCTAATGGACTTGTTATAAGCTGGACTGTGGAGCTTCAGCTTCACTCTCTGTTACTGGCTTCATCAGGACTCCTGCTGCTCTGTGTGGTAGCCTCTGAGGTGTGGGACGCAGAGACCAAATCCAGAGAGTTTGTGTGTAATAGAGTTGCCAGGCGGGCTTTGAATATTGTGCCAGAGATGAACAGCGCGCTGGTGAGGATATGACTGTCTCTGTCTGTAGCTTTGAGATAAACTTTCCTGACACAGTTTTGTCTCTCAACCTCCTCCTGGGACACTGTATCTAATACTTCTGCCTGTCTGTTCTTACCTATAGTCATCCATCAGTCTGTCTGTCTGTTGTCCACTTGTCTGTCTGGCTTCTGTCACCTGTCTTTTCCACATCTCTTTCTTTGCAGAGTGACTGTAACGGAATGATGACCCTCTGCACACCCGTTCAGCTACCCTGCACCGAGCTTCACATAGCAACCTGGGAAAACAAATCAGTATGTTAGCACATGTATGAATCCATCCTCTGTCACAGTGTATTTGATTAATTCTTCTTTGAGCAGTTTATCTCAAGTTAACATATTTACACATTCTTTTCCTCAATGTGTGCATAACTGCAGGATCAGGAGAAGAGAGGAGACATAGTTGCATCCTTGAGGCTTCTTGTTGAGGGTGTAAAGGTTGTAAGAGCCCCAATACAGGCAAGATGTGAAGCCACATTACTGCAGAGACTGGAGAACAACATCAACAACTACCTGCTCATACTCACACGCCTTCAGCTGAGTGTAAGAAGCAGCCACAGTGACAAATTGCATGCCCTCTGTGAGCACCAGTTGGCTGGTCAAAGTACACACCAGCATTAAAATAATGATAAATTTGACTGAAAATTTTCTGTCTCAAAAAGCTGTCTTTCACTGTTGCAGAGTTGTTGATTATGCACTAATATAGACAATGAAAGGCTTTTGAAACATGTGCTTCTTAGAAACTTTCACTTGTGATTTCAAATTCCAACACGCAAAGCACCAAAACAGAGCTGACTGGACTCAGTCTGTCGTTGTTATTCATACACAAACACATCCCAACATGTCGTGTGTTGATCAAAATTCACACATTGTGAGTGAACACATGTTCATGGGCTTCTCTGTCACTGGTTTGCATCTGATTCAGAGGCATTATCAGTTTCCTCTGGTGTGGAAATATCCTGGTTTCTCATAAATCTGTGGCTTTCTGGAATATCTGTGCCCTGGGAGTGATGACGTTATGCTGTTTGACCTCCAGCCTTCCTTCCTAAGAACAAAAGGAAGATAGCAGTGCATACTTTCCAAGTTAGACAGTTGCACTTAAAAGTCAAAAGTGCAAGATTTGAGACATACACACATATATTTACAAATATATCGGTGGGTTAATTTCCTGCCATGGCATTTTTAAAAAATGATTAAAATTCCAGCTTAATTCTTTCTTCTATCCATTTCTATCCCCGTCATAATTATTGTGTTTTCCGTTTGGACCAGCAGGGGTCAGTGATGTCTCCTACATTGTCTTGTGTTCCTCGAAGCACCCAAAGTCTGAGAGCAGTCCTGCTGAGCTACAGCCAACTGATCTCAGGCAAACTGGAGCGGTTCATGGTTAACCTGGAAGACACATGCACCACCCAGTGACAAAAGGACACTTCTTTACAAATGGGTGTTGAAGTCATCACTTCTGGAGCCCCAAGCCAGAAATATAAGAAGTGCATCAAAGCAAAAACAGCAGGATGGAACTATATCTCCTCCCTTTTTTCAAAATTCTCATTTGTGGACAGTCAGCTTTAGTGCTGCGTGATGTGTAGGCTTACCCAAAAGTGTAAATACATCATTCTCTGCTAGTAAAGCTGAATAAGCACAGAGAAAGGAAGCAATATACCATCTGTGATAGGCATCAGAGATAAATTAACGTATCATAGTGAAGTGACTTTTGTGTCAATTGACATGAAAGAAGTGATGCTTTAAAATTGATTGTCGGCCTGTAACATCAATAAAAGCCAGTATGATTTCTTATGTAGCCACGAGCAACTTGATCAAGTCTCCAGTTTATGTCCAACTTGATCATCTTCCCTCAGAGGTTGTTGCTCAGCTTGATCATGTGGCCAGAAGCAAAACCTCAGCTTGGTTGTTTGGATTCACATTTTTATGCAAGATTTGTTTTGCTCCTTCATCAGTGATTCAATGGTTTTGCAAAGTAGGCATTATGCTAATACTCCTCGAAAGTCCTTGCATGTTAACTGAATTAAAAATAAAATCATGCATATAAAGGCACTCAGTATTGTAACATACTGCAATACCTTTGTGATATGAATCCAATCCTACTTTTAGATCTTACTCCTATTCACAGTTTTATCTTAAATGTGTTGCTGTAGAGTTGTGTATGTTCCCATGTATTGATTTCTCAGCACAGGGAATTTACCCTTGGCTACTTTGTCAGTTGCTCGATGTCTAAATGGCCAGGTTTTGCACTGAAGATAATAGTCTATGCAACACCATCAAAGCTGGTGATGATACAGAACCTTTGCAGTACAGCTCATATGTAATAAACCGATTTATCACAATAAGTTTGTGAAAGTTTATATGAATGACAACATTGCAGGGTCCTTATGTCAATAATAAAATGACTAGTAAATCTGTAAAATAGATAAAACTGTATGGTTGTAACCCTAACATCTAAATTAAGCAGGTTTTTTTCTGAACACATAATTTTGAGGGGTTTTAACCTCACTATTTTAATTAGTTTCGTGAGTTTACATAGTAAATAATAGTGTACAGCATGAACCTTAATATTTAAATCACTCAGACAAATGTTGGTTTTATACGTAACAGTGTAGGGTTAATCTTAATATCTAAAATAATTAGATATATTTGTATTTTATATATAATAATGTGGGGTCTAAATATTTAAATTAGTCAGATAGTAGGGTCTTAACCTTAATATTTGAATTTGCAAGGTAAACTTTTATAATAAATAACAGTGTAAGGCCCTAATCTTAATGTTTAAATAAGTCAGACACATTTTGCTTGTATGTGTATATGTACATATAAGCGTATGGTCTTAACCTTAATATTTAAACAGGCCAGATACATTTGTATTTTATATATGATATTGTAAGGTCTTAATATATATATATATATTTAAATTTATTTAGGTACATCTATATTGCAAATAATAGTATGGGTCTTAAATTTCATATTTAAATTAGTCAGACAGATTTGTAATTAATGTAATATATTGTGGCATCTTAAACTTCATATTTTAGTTAGTCAGACACATTTGTATTTAACGTAGTATGTTCTAGGGTCTGAACCTCCATATTTTAATCAGTTAGGTAAACAACAGCAAATCATACTGTGGGGTCTTAACCTTAGTCTTTGGATGTTATTTATAATATTGTCCGACTTAAATATTGTAAATGAATAAAGTACATTTAAATAGTAAATAATGGAGTAGGGCTTTAAATTTATATTTAAAATTAGGTAAATTAGAATTTTGTATATAACATTGTAGGATCTTAACTTTAATACTAAATTTTGTTAGAAAATATCATATAGCAAATAATAGTGTAGGAGCTTAACCTTAATATTTAAATCAGCCAGATAATCATATATATAATAGTGTTGGATCTTATTTCTTACATTAATATTAAGCAGGTAAAGCTATATTTGTTGTACGTTCTGCACTATGGCTGAACTTCTGTTGTTTTAAATGTATTATACAAACAAGGACACTTGACGAAACAAACAAGCCGGTGAACAGAACCTGATTACTTAAGGCAATTACAGGAACTCACGTATTTTCCCAATTAGCAGCAGGGGGTGAGCTGCAGCAGGTCAACAGGCTCGTGCTGAGGAGGTTAATGGCGGCTGCTGGACTTCACCATAGCGACAGAGCAGGTTTAGCTGTTGGTTTAGCAGAGCTCCTGAGCCTCAAACGTCTTCTGTCCACACAGCAGCTGCAGCTACCATTAATTAATCAATCAATCAACCATCCGAGATGTCAGAAAAAACTCCGTTACTACACTACCGACTCACCTGCAGCACCGGTCCGGTACACACCGATGTGTCCAAACACACCGGCGTCAAGATGGACCAAGACGACCGAAGAACCGAAGACCAAACGAGCCGGAAGCTCGGAGTGGTGTTTGGGGTGGTCATACCAACATTACTGTCCATGTTTAGCGTCGTTGTGTTCTTGCGAATTGGTGAGTATCTGAGACCTAGTGTAAAAGTACTAAAACAAACACTTCAACACAGAATAATACGCATGAATTTTGTGGGGGCTAAAAAAGAGTCCTTGTCCCAGGTGAGCGGAAGAGTCGTTGCTACCTGCCTAAAGTCAACATTAGCTGCACCGTCCAGCTAAGATTAGCCGCTGTTATTAGCACGAGGTTAGCTAGTCAACACCGGATACAGTTCATGAAATTTTTTCATATAATACAAACTCTAGATACCCCCCAAAATATTAAATAAGTCCAAACTTGTAGTGTGTCCATTTTAAAATAAATAAACAAGAAATATGTTATGCTAATTGAAACATTTCAGCAGTCTGAGGAAATCTAAAGATGTGGTTTTGAGGTACACTGATGTAATGTTTTGACAGTATGCCTCATTATTCTTTTTAAAAAATATGAACGTACATATACATTTGCTATTTACATCAAGATCATGTGGAAGGCTATTTTATTAGTTTGAATTTTAAAAATGCTTATTTTGTAATGAGAAACTGTAAAAAAAAGTTATTTATATTACTTGTTCTACATTTGTGTATATATATTTATCCCTATTTGTTTTATGTTACGTATCTCCAATTTCTTGTTTTTAACTCGATTGTTTTTGTCATTGTTCCACTTCCTGCTCTACATGTCTTTTTAAATCTGAATCTGATAGGACTTATGAGGTAACAGATTTTGACAGGAAACATAAATTAGTTCACCAAGAGGTCCGAAAAGAGTCTCTGATTTCAACCCAGAAAAAAATCATTGACTGTACACTGTTTTTTTTTTGTTTTTTTTTAAATATGCATTGATTTGGCATAGTGCAATTGTGGCCTGCAAAAATAACTGAGGGTATCGACCTACTTTTGTTTCACCAATCAATTCCTTCATTGTCTGCTGCAGGCCTTCATAATAACATGCTTTGTCTCAAGCTATGCTGGCGTCTTACAGGTGTCTTTCTAAGGGACCTGGGTACATGCTCTTGATTTTGAGGGGAGAAAAATGTTGCCAGCTATTTGGACACTCACCAGTTGAATTTTTATTTTTAGATTTGCTTTAGAGTGTGTTAACAGATTAATGCAGATAAAAAATACTTTCTTAGTCAATAAATTGTTTAAAAAAAAAAAAATAAAATCTCACTTTGCTTGCTTGAAGTAGATGTAGTAAACTATCCTTACTCACTTTACAGTAATAAAACTGAAACAAAGCAGCAAATTATCAAATTTAGGGAACCAGCAAATGTTCTTGAGAAATGACGACTTATTTCACTTTTTTTAAAGTCATTTCCATCAATTATTGGTTAATGAAACAAATCATTTTAGAACAACTTTCATCCATCTGTTGTGTCCATATTGTAAATACTGTAGTAGAGCTGTTTGTAAAATGTAATGCTGAAGGCGTAAGTTGGAATTAAACACAAATAAAAGATAAATTAAAGATTTCCTCCTACTTCCTGCAGGGTTTGTTGTGGGTCAAGCAGGGCTGTACCAGTCTATTGCCATGTTTCTGGTGGCCTACTTCATCATCACAGTGACGGTGCTTTCTGTCTGTGCCATCTCCACCAATGGGGCGCTAGATGCTGGAGGTGCCTACTGTATCCTTTTATAGCTGAGAGAGACTAATGCGGTAGTTTTAATGCCTCACTTGGGTTTCCATGTGCGATTAAGCCTGAATAATGGATTGAGAAAAAAATGTCCCTACTCTTAATGTTTCCCCATGATTTGCTTTATCCACTAATGGCCCCGGTTCCCCTTGGTGCAGTTGGGATCAGTGGGCGACTGCTAGCCGTTTTTATGCTTAGCTAGTATGAATGTGAAGCCAACGATTCCTTAATTTGTATCTCCAGACATGATCAGCCGAGCCCTGGGACCAGAGTTTGGTGGCAGCATTGGGATCATGTTTTTCCTGGCCAATGTGTGTGGTAGTGCACTCTACATTTTGGGTTTGGTTGAGGCTATAATGCCTACCTTTGGAGTCCCAAAAGGTAGTTTTTGTTTTTTTTTACTACATGATGAGACATCTAGGTGTGTGAATTTATTGATGCATTAACCTGTGTTACTGTCCCTCAGAGGGTACTGCAGCTGTTGCAGGTGTCCATCATGTGTTGCCTTCAGGATACTGGTGGTCTCTGCTTTATGGCACGGTCCTGCTATTCCTCTGTTTCATTGTCTGTTTGGTGAGACTTTGTTGTTTTATTTTTTTCACTCCATTTTTTTAAGATAAGAAACTTTTTATCAGCTAATCTTAAACAAAGGCGGGAAGTTTGTGAATGTTTGGATATATTTTGTGTGTGTATGCATAGATATGCAGTGTTTATCAGTATCTGCTAAATTTAACAGGCTTGTCGTTATAGGTGGGAGCCCACATCTACGCCAAAGCCACCTTCATTATCTTCATCATAGTCGTGACAGCCCTGGCTTCTATCTTCATTAGTTTTTTTAGTGTGGGGCCCGTTGGTGTGATTCTGCCCGATACTTCTGCTCTAAACAGTACCAGCATGAGCACCGCCAATTATACTGGCTTCAGACTCCACACGTTGGAGAGTAACCTATTCTGTGAGTGTTGCACATGCGGTCAGATGGGATGGTTGGACATTTTATAGGTGCTAATCATCTTAAACCTATTTTTAACTTGTAAAATAAATCTTTGCAACACCAGATCTGATTTGTTAATTCAAGACTTTGATGAATTTAAAAAGATAGAAAATAAATTACTGTCCCGACATTCAAGTCATCATTGACCTGTATAAATACTCAAATCTCCTTTTTACTCTCTTTAGCCAATTACACAGTAGACTACACCACTGATGCCATGATGAGTTTTGCTACAGTGTTTGCCGTCATGTTCAATGGTTGCACTGGAATCATGGCTGGCTCCAACATGTCAGGTATAACTTTTTGCATCACTTCAAGAAAGTGGAAACCAATAACTGTGTCCTAATTAAGGGGCTGATTCATATAACACTCAAAACTTCCCCCTGAACAAATGCCTCATCAGCCTCATAGTCCAAAACTTGTGGTTCTCATTGTCTTGTATAACAGAGGTTTTGTTTTTTGCTGCTAACAGTAAAAGTATGACGTCCAAAATCTGTTATTTTTTTTAGACTTGCATAGCCTTTTTCTGCTTCATGTGAAGTATAGATCAGTGACAAGTGACCATTTGAAAGTGAAAACTGGTAATTATACAACATGGCAACATGATATTTTCAGAGCAAAAGAGAATCACGAGTCATTGAGGATCGTCCAGTTGCACAGTGAAGCAACTGACAAGCAGACAATTGCTTTTAGGACACATCAATTATATTCTTTCAAAGTACTAACCATCAGCAGTGTTTTTAAAAAATGAAAAGGTTTTAAGAAAATGTGTCGTCGAGAAATGTAGACCTTTGCTTAATCTGGCCCCTGTTTTAGGATACAGTATATGGTGTACTCACTTTGGCAAGCCTGAACTTTGGCATAACTTCAGTCATTTGACAATGTATTTCAGTTTGTTTAAGAGACCTTTTTGACTTGTGTTTTCCAGGTGACCTGAAAAATCCCAGCTATTCCATCCCGAGAGGAACGCTTTCAGCTGTTCTTATAACTTTCATCACTTACAATCTGCTTAGTCTGCTAGCTGCGTGGTCCTGTGACCGGTTAGACACAACACACAGACACTAACGCACTGAAATACACTAACGCACTGAAATACACCCCGCACAAGTCAGTCTGTAAAGCAGAAAATGTTTCTGTAGGTGTCAAAGTTCACGATTATATCACAGTCACTAGTTTTAAACATTTTTCACTGTACTTAGGACAAATTAAGCAATTATGTTTCAAATATTTGATCTTGAAATTTTTATCGTTCACCACCAGTTACCTACTACAAAGAGACTACAGTTTCCTGGGCGACATCAATATATGGCCCCCCATGGTGACAATTGGTATCTACTCCTCTGCCATGTCTGCTGCAATGAGTAACCTTATAGGAGCCTCCAGGATACTGTATGCCCTGTCCAAAGACAACCTGTTTGGTGAGATTCATAAGCAAATACCCTGCTGCATACTGAGGGATTGCATATCAAAGAGCAGCAAATTACTGCTTTTAAATTAGAGTAGAACATTAATTGTTACGGCCTTTGACCTGTCTTGTAGTGAAAAGGATTCATTCACAAGTCATGATTGTTTAGATTAAGATCAGGGCTAAACATTTGATTCAGAGTATATATGAGCATAACCAAGTCAGCTGGTCTTCTTTTAAGCTGAGTCAACATTTTATTAATCAGCCATCCGCTGAAATGGGCTTCCATCTCATATGTGAGAAATTGACACTTGTTAATTTCATCATGTCTCATTTTGCTACTGGAGACATGTTAATTTGGAAAGCATCGTTTGACAACAGATGGCTTGCGGTGTTGACTTTCTCTGAAGACAAAAAATCCTCTCATTGTGTGTTTGGCTTAACAAGTGCAAGATGACTCAATTGTTATCTGATTTGAGATGATGAGCAATTACTGACAGAGAGACTTTGCTTTTGTTAATTCTATAAAAAACCTGCAGGTGGTTGTCTGGCTCTGGCAAAGAAAACATCTCAGAGTGGGAACCCCTGGGTCTCGGTACTTGTCTCCTGGTTGCTTGTACAGGTAGGATATTACTTAAAAATGAGGAGTGGTCAAATTTTTATTTTTCTGTGCATGAATTTGGCCTGACTCTTCTTTTTTACTCTCAGTCAAGGCCTTCTGCCCTTTCTTTTTCTAATTGTACTTTCACATGTAATATTAGTGATCCAGTTCAAAATTTAGAATGAGTAGAGGACTGTCTAGTCAGACTCAGTGGATGTAGATTTCAGGTATGAGCCTGTCAGTTCTGCTGCGCATTTCATGTGGCTTTTTTCTCCCCTTCCACTATCTATCTAACTATACACTGTGTGTGTTACCGGTTTAAAATCCCCTTCACTATGGGAAACAACATTCACAACCTCCACACTGAAAATGGCAGATTTTGAGAAAGTTTGCATCATGCAGGAGGGCAGCCCTGTTTGGGTCTTTCAGTGATTTAACCATTTTAATGACAGTGCTTGCCTCCCTGTGTGCAATCATTCGACCCAAAGAGCTCTCCCCTGTCATTATTTTGCAGGGAGACTGTCACTACATCATGGCCCTTGCACCACCCAAGGCGTCTGTAGTTGGTTTAAAGACATATAAACAAGAACACTTTTTCCCCTATAACAGAATGATAATGAGGTGCAGCTACACTATTCTCCAGTGCAGACATGATGCTGTGCAGACAGGTCTGCCTGTTTGGAAGTAGTCACCCTCCAAACACGTACTTCTCACCTTTGTGTGATTAAAAATAGCCAAAAAATGGTATGTGTGTGTCTTAAGAACAAAAAACAAGCAGCAATACCACCTATCCGTTTGGCATTCTGCTTTTGATATGTTAAATTACCGAGACGAGTCCCGTTAGCGAGGATGATGAAGTCGACATAATGTCTGATTATACATCACCACTGACGTTATATTGTATATTGCAACTACTTTGTTTGTGTAAATGTATTGGTGGTGGCAAACACTTCAATGCCGCCTTAAGATGTAGATAAAAGTAAAGGTAGAGCTGAAATAGAAGCAAATAAATTAGCAGCCTATCCCTTAAGTAGATGACTGCTTTTAGATCTATCATCATTCAGTGGTCCAAAATATTTTGAACATCATTGTGTTCAGTTCATTTTGTCTTAACATTTGTCAAAAGAAGAGGACTAAAATCTTGAAGGGAGATGGAGCAGAATATTGTCCTGGTATGCCAGTGAGTAAATTTGTCATTTCACCACCATGCATCTTAGCATCAGTATATTGGCAAGATAGCAAGGTTTGTTACATTTTATAGGTCTTATTTTTTCTAAGCAAAGTCATGGCCACAGTGTGTCTCTAATTCAGATCAGTTAGGTTGTTTAACATGGTGGGTTGAAGAGACATCCAGAGGTCCGAAGATGAATTATTTTTTTTGTACACATTTTTCTCACACTAAATTAATGTGTGCTAATGCCTGCCCACTTACTAGAATTATTACATGCAAATTAATTAGTGCTGTGTTTTTTTACATGTAACATTAGTGGCCAGTGTAATATAAAAATTGTTATTTTTCTACACAAAGTTCGATTTTTTTTTTTTTTTTTTTTTTTTTTTTAAACGGCGTTTTGAATGTCATGGAACCAAATTGATGTTTTTATTCTTCCACTAGGTGGTACTGTTTGCTGGTAAATTGAACACCATTGCTGGTATAGTAACCATCTTCTTCTTGTTGGTCTATGCTGCTGTAAACCTGGCCTGTTTGGCTCTGGAGTGGGCTTCTGCCCCAAACTTCAGGTACAGTGCAGAATATGGCAGTGATTTAAGCTTTCTGTTTTGGATTTTATTTACAAAAATTGTTATTGTGAAGCTCATATTTATTTTAGATTCTGTCTTTTCTTCATTTTTTGAAAATGTAGACCCTCGTTCCCTTGTTTTACATGGCACACCTGCACTGTGGGCATCCTTGGCTGCCTGGTCATGATGTTCTTAATCAGTGCCATTTATGCTTTCGTCAGCATCGCCTTTATGCTGCTGCTCTTGATGCTTATTCACTACCTGGGGCCCATTAGCAAATGGGGCTACATCAGCCAGGCTCTCATCTTTCACCAGGTACACAAACAGTTTTTGGTGACACAAGTCTGCATAAATTACTTCTTTTTAATTACTTTTATCTGTTTCGCCCCATCTTTTATTTGCTCAGGTGCGCAAGTACTTGTTGATGTTAGACGTACGCAAGGACCATGTGAAGTTCTGGAGGCCCCAGGTGCTACTGCTCGTTAAAAACCCTAGTAGCTGTATGGGTCTCATGACTTTCATTAATGACCTGAAGAAGAGTGGCCTCTATGTGCTGGGACATGTAAAGCTGGGTGTGCTGGGTAAGAACCAAGTAAGCAGGGGACAATGTTTTTTAGTGTTAAATATTCAGTTACTGAGGGCTTTAAAAGGAGTTGTTTAAAACTTGGTAGTTCAGACTTTGGCAAGAACAGCAGCTATGTTATTGTTTAGTTGATATTGGTTGCACTGTATTCTAATGTTGAGATTTCGCAGTATGGGTAAAAAGTGTCAAAATATACAAACTTTTCTATTGGTTATGGGTTATTAATGGCTAACCCACATGCCAGTGTTTGTGTAGGTCTGCAGAAATGTTAATGTGTATCTTTAGAGAAGTGAAAGAGAGACATCTCTCTTGTCCAACCATATATTTATTGTGCTCGAGACATTTATACTTTAACCATAATACACCCAGATATACTTTGTCTAGGAGTGTATCTAAGTTACGTTGGTAGCTCAAAATATTAACACACTGAAAGAATCAGACTGTTCTCTTACCCTACTGGAAGTCTAATGTCCGTTATTACTTTTATAACTACTTGTGTTTTTTGTGTGATCTGCAGATGAGTTGCCCTCTGATCCTTTTCAGAGCTGTTATGACTCCTGGCTGTCTTTAGTGGATCATTTAAAAATTAAAGCATTTGTTAACCTCACCCTGGCTGATTCTGTTAGACACGGAGTTCAAAATCTGCTTTTCATCTCAGGCTTGGGTAGGCATGTTTACCCTAATACTACAGGATTTTGTCAGTTTCCTATCATTGAGCAATGATCATGTGTTACAGTTGCAAACCCAACAGCATAAACTTCATACATTGGTTTGCTTCCAGGTGGAATGAGACCCAACACACTTGTCTTGGGTTTCTATGATGACTGCTTCCCTCAAGACCACCTCCAAGGTGAAATTCTCCCGTCGACAGCCCATGGGTTGGATGCAGTCCATTCAAACACAGACTCTGAAGAGCAATGCTCCCCCTTCTTTCCCGGTGTACGGGCTGCTGAGAGACCCAAAGACCTCAAGGCAGAGGAGTATGTGTCAGTGATTGCTGATGCTATAAAAATGGGAAAGAATGTGACGCTGGCTCGTTATTTTAACCAGTTCAAGCGGGACAAAGTCTTATGGTCAGGACGAAAGAAAAGAGGCCACCGAAAGGTGACGGGGCCATTCATTGATGTGTGGCCTCTTAATCTGCTTCTACCAGACAGTCGTGGTTATGTTGACATCTGCTCGTTGTTCCTGCTGCAGCTGGCCTGCGTGCTTCATGAGACCCGTGCCTGGAATCAGGCGAGACTCCGCCTCTTCCTGTGTGTGGAGGCTGGTTGCAGCCTGCAAGAAGAGGAGGAGAAGAAGCTCCGGATGATGCTTAATGAACTTAGGATCTCTGCTCAGGTGCAGATGGTGCCTTGGGATCATGTGGTGGCTTTGCACTGGCAGAGACAAGGAGGAAGAGGGAGTCTAATAGAGTCTGCACACAGTGATAATGAGAGACAAGAGGAAGATGGTATCCAAACGTTTCCCAATAATGTTTCTCACCTGACAGATGAGTACATCTGTGCTGTCAACAGTCTGATTTTCGGACATAGTGCCCCTCAACCAGCTGTACGTTTCCTATATTTGCCATGCCCTCCAGCAGACACAAGCCTTTACCGTGCCTACCTGCATCAGGTGGACCTTTTGAGTCGAGACCTTGGCCCGACATTACTTGTCCATGGAGTCACTCCTGTGGTCACTACTGACCTGTAGAATTTTACAACAAAACCCCAATAACAACCATAATCTGGTATTGGTCAATGATGGAACTGTGGCTGTTACCCAACATTTAATCTGTCAGTCACAGTATCTCACAACACTGATGCTGCAAAACCTGTTTTATGCTTGACTCAAATACAGAGTTTGCATTTAAACATTTGTTGTTTCTCTTGAGACACTTGGGAAAGAGTGTTTTAAGTGATTTAGTCATCACTCAGAGATTAGACTTAAGTGATGCTCAGAGAAGGTATATAAGGCCTGTGTTCTTGCTTAGCTTTTCATGAATTTGTTAAAGTACTGTTAAAACAGTGGGGTAGTCTCTTGAATGTTGTGACTTTTTGTGCATGCTCATCAGAAAATAAATTAATCATATTTTCTCAAACATCTGCTGTTATTAAATAATCACCAGCCTGTTGTGTTTCACTAATCCATCGATCCAGTTTCTAGCAAGGCTGAGCTACACCTGAATGATGCCTGGTGAGCCTGCAGAGGGCAGTATATACCCAGTATCGTGATAGTCATGATCATTGCGTACCAAGTTTGCCTTTACAAGCCTCTCGGTCTATGTAGTAAAAGTGCAAATGCCACTGAATGAACTTGATGTTTGACACAAGTCGGTTAACTTGTTTACTTAGCACAGTCATCGTCACATGGTTGACCTGTTTCTGACTGGCTGTTGTGCTGAAATTCACAATACTTTAGTCTCAGAATTCTTCCTGCATGTGGATGTTTGTGTGTTGTTGCCTCTAGTGTTTGTGTTTCGTGAATTGCACAAAATTATTTAAAAGTGCAATTACGTGGTTTGTCATTTGGTAAATGAACCAACAACTCACCCATTGCACTATTGGAGAATATTGGTTATAATGCAGCGACGACTTCCTGTACAATGCAATGTAACATCAGGCACTGGAATGGTGATGTGCATAATGCCAAGATTGTACCTACTGATGGAGAGCCAGCACCATCTGTGGCATATGTCACGTTTGGTTAGAGAAATTTCCATGAGTTTATACAGAGTGCTGACTAGGGATGCAACGATACAGTTAAGTCACGGTTCGGTACGATTTTCGATATGAGGGACACGATTTTCAGTTCGATTCAATACATTTAATGCTCTGAAAAAAAAATACAAGTGTTATTCCTCTTTCGATATATATTTTTTAAATTTTGCTAACAAGCAAAAATAACAATGCCATAATAAAAACATGCATTTTAGTGCATAACATTATATAATATGTACGAGAGGGGATAGCATATCGTGGATCAACAGTTTTCATAAGGTACGAAAAGCCATCATTTTCAACCACAGAATAAAGCTTTGCAGACTTCGATATTTTCCATGTAAGTGTATTGACACCCGCCTACACATCAGTGACAAACTGCCTGTGGGAGGGAGTGTGTTCACAGACGGAGGCAGCCTGGGCTCCAAGCACTATAAGGGGATGCCACGTTCACAGTCATAAAAGTAACTTACAGTCTTGTTCAGCTGAATTGGACTGAGTACAACAAACAGCAGTCCTACATACTTCCTACACGAAACAAAATTTTGTTGTGATGACAAAAAAAAATCTGGTCATTTTCTCTCTGCAACCATTGATGTTGGTTTCAGGGTGATTCCTTCGTGCCCACAAGATGAAAGAACTGAATCACTTCCGGCTGAATGGCTGTGGGATGAAGAGTTATATTTCTGTGCGGTTTAGTTTTGCACGTGTGTTCAGGAGCATAAAATCAGTGTTTACAGTTGGACTGTGTTAAAAGGGATGCGTGGGATTAGTGCACTCTTGATAGAGAGTGGGCACTAATGTGAGTGCTTTATCGTCAGTGAAATGGACAGTGTCTCGATGAAAATTTTCATTCAGAGGCAACTGCCATGTGGACTATATTAAATAGACATTATGGGATATCAATTCATTCCAGTTCACTTTTATCTACATAGAGCCACTTCAAAACTAAATTCAGGTCTTACAGTAATGAAGAGAGGATAACAAACAAATCTTAAGATTCCCTTTAAGCAGCTCTTTGGCAGCAGTGAGAAGAAAAAAATCCCCTTTAAAAGGAAGAAACCTCCGGCAGAACCAGGCTCAGGGAGTGTGGCCATGCCATCTGCTTCTACCTGCTGGGGTGAGGGTAAAGGAGAGAGAGAAAGGAAAAGCAGGTAGAAAACAATAAACACTCGGGAGGTCAGTGAGGCTAGTAACCAGAGATCAGAAACATGATCACCCAGAGACCCTGCAGAGAGGACAAAGCACAAGCTACAGGAGAGAAAAAAATATTAATGTATGTAGGGAGAAAGAGAGGAGAGGTGCTCAGTGCATCATGGAGGAAAGCCCAGCAGCAGTCCACTAGCATGACTAAGTGATGGTTTGGGATCACTTGAGCATTATATGGTAGTGAGGAATGATTGCACAGAATATATTGTTTACCTTTTTGGTTTTTTTTTCATAAGTCTCACTGTGGCAGTGAAAAAAACTGCTGTGGAAACGTGTTTTGTGTGTGATGATACTGTCTGCTCTACTGTGCCTAAGGTTGTAGGTGCAGTGTTTGTGTCTGAGCAGAGGGTGAGCTGGATGGAGAGAGTCTCTGATGATGCTCTCTGCTCTTTTTCGGCAACACTGGGTGTACATGGAGTCCGTGGATGGAAGCTTAGTCCCAATAATCCTCTCTGCAGTCTTCCTGACTCTTTGGAGAGCTGTCCTGTCTGCCTGTGTGCTGTTACCATACCAGACAGTGATCCCTGAAGTGATCTTTAAGGTAGCAGTAGCACCTGGGGCCTCCATCTTTAAGGTAACCTTTGTTTCAAGGAAAGTGGGAGTCCACACACAATAGACACCTGACACACATTTTAGGATTCACATAAACCTAAAAATAACTGGCACAGCAGTACTGTGGTTAGCACTGTGACTACTGGGTTAAAACTTGGTGTTTTCTGTGTGGAGTTTGCAGGTTCCTCCCACAATCTGAAGACATGCATGTTAGATTACCTGGTGATTCTTAATTCCCAGGTGTGAGCGTGAGCCTGCATAGTCTCTTTGTTTTTTCCTGCAATGGATGGTCGACTGGTCCACGTCATCATCCATCTAACATACAACATCATCTTTAAAAATATTGAAAATAAATTCAGATGAAAGCAAATGTATAAAATACACTGACTTTACAGATATTCTAAAAAAACAGCCCTAGTTAATATTACACTGAAAAGATTGTAGATATGGCGGCAAGACGAGGAACGACAAAAACTGTTTAAAAGTGAAAATTTGTGTGGGAAAACATGCTCAAAGCTGCTCAAACGCTGGCGTAGAGATGATGTGATCTTTTGACATTTTCTGTTCTAAAAATCTGTTGCCTTGGATTTGAGATAGTCTGCTCATCTCCCTGTTGGCTTAACTTGCTGAATTTTTCACACTGAAAAAGCTTTCTGTTACTGTACAGCCAATATTGTGCCATAGGCTTGTTATATGCTCTGTTTTATTAATGAGTGAACAAAAAAGTAATTCAGCGCTTCTGCATAACACCCTTTAAGCACTCTAATAATTATCTGACTATTTTTCAGTATTGCTCAGAGGATGCAAGGCTGAAACACTGCTTGGTGTGTTTGAGTCATGTTGTCATGTGGCATTATGGTATGTTTCTCTGAGCAGCAGTATGTGGCTCTAAATGTCAAATTAGCCAACTGTCTTTAATCTACCAACAGTACTTTGGAAAACAGAGGCGTATAATGCATGTAAAATTCAAAACAAGACACAGGCAACATAATACTGAACTCTCTTTAAACAAATTGTCCAGATTTGAGCATCTCCGTGGTGCTCAAATGTGAGTTAATGTTTGTGTTTTTGTTCTATGTCTGGTGCTATCAATAATGAATCACTAATATCACAAAGCTTGATCTTAGTGTTGTCAAATCACATAGCAGTAAGCTTTCCTAAAGGCCCTCATCTGCCAACTTTTCTGTAGTTTAGTCATCATTAAGGCTCTGAAAAGACACATCTGCAACTTCTGATAAACTGTCAGCTGCATTTTTCCTCAAGCGCGAAGTACGCTGGAAAGAAAAATAGAAAGAGTGGGAGCTGCCAGCAGTCCATTCCATTGTGTTGCTAATATACTGTATGTAACCTGATGTGAAATTGTCCCACATCATCTGCCTCTGCTCCCTGGATCTGCTCTAGTGACGTAGTTCAAACTACTGTTACTGTGGAAATAGCACTACTTGATGTCAGAGTGGGAGGAAGGCTGCAGACTATTTTATCCTAGGGAAGTGAGTTCTTCTTCATCCTACTGCACGCACAACCTCGATATATCAAGTCATTTGTGGGGTAATAATTACACACAGATTTAACCACGTAACGTGTAATTTATGTTAAGATCTCAAAGCCCAACGTATAATCATTGTTATGATTTGGGACGCCAGTTTCCTGGTATTCTGCCTGGAAAACGACATGCCTTAGCTCACGTTCTCAAACATTCCTCTGAAGTAATGAACAGTAATGAGTCAAAGGAACACATGTGCTTGCTCTGTTTTTCAGTTCAATAGCATGACCCCTTAAAGACAACAGATTTCAATTACATCTGGCAAAGAGGCCACAATCCAAAGAAAGAACTGGTTAATTTTTGATGCAGACTGTGTCTGCATATGGTCCCGTATTAAGCGCTTAGTGATAATTTAGCACAATAGTAGCGCCCTGTTGAGGAGGACAATAGGCAGACTGACAGCCTCAGTGCATGTTTGCCCTTTGTGTAGGCTTTCAAGTTAATCACTGCTTTTATTTGACAATCAAATACCATATTACACTGCTTTAATTTGCACACAGAATTTGATGATTTACACACATGCACTCAGTTGGCAGCTTATTAGTTACAGCTAACTAAATCTGATGCAGTCTTACACAACACCCTGTCCAGTCTACCCTTCATGAAGGTCATAATATTAAGAGAACTATACGGGCATTTTTAGGGCTACAATCTCTGCTGTCGAACTGTACTGTGGTTCTATCACTTTGTCCATCCCATTTATACCAACAATGGTCAAGTAAATAACAGAAATACGTCTCACAATGGAATACAGTTTAACAGTGCCACAAAGTACAGACTCCAAAATGACTATGACAGTTCAGTAAACACTCTCTGAGACAGTTTAAATAGAAACTGAATATTATGGCCTTAATGAAGGGAGAATTTATTACAGGGCTGTTGTGTTAGATTGCAATAGTTTAAGAAGTGTACTTAATAAGCTGCCAGTACAGTTTAGATTACCACAAAAATATTTTGTGACATATGAAAGAGGGTGAGTGAGTGTCAAGGTCTAACATTGTTTTCCAGACTTTTACTACTTTAAATCAGTGTTTTGCTTGTTAATTTAATCACATGATTGTTACAGTATTCAGTGCATCCAACTTGTGTGGCACACATGATAGTGATGATCATGTATTGCAGATGTCTCACTCCGCCCCCTCACACCGGGGATGCCCTTGTTTTCATGGAGGCCTCGATTACGGCACGGACTGCCGGGCTGATTTGCGTCATTCTCTCACTTTTACTTTCAGGCACCAAAGAAAGGAAATGATTATGTTGCATCAAGATGCCTCATCCAGTTTGTCAGTCCGCAGTGGTTTACATGGATATTATTAATCCTAGTTCTGTGACATATTAGGATTTGTGCGTCATTGATTGCGTGGGCACGGATTAGGTGTGGTTTAAGGTTTTGAGGCTTCTTCTCTGTAGCACTGGACACATTTCATTCATTTTATATTAAGTTGGTGGATTTTTTAACTGCTGAGGGCTGGTTCTGGTAGTCTGTTAGTAGCTGAAAAAATGATATAAGAAATATAATGTTTCAGAGTATTTATCCATGCACACTTTCCATTCCATTACAGTAGCTCAGTGATGGACCCACAAAATGAGCCTTTTTCATACATCAGTAATATTCCTCTAGGATGTCAAGACATCTGCTGAAAGCACTGTACTTCACTTTGCGAAGCAACAACAACCTTCAGAAATTGCTAAATGGTAGCTATTAACAGATGCCCTCTCTGTGCTGTTGACATATCATCACTTTTATTTGCCTGAATGTGTCAAAAAAATTTAAAAAACATCCTAATGAGGTGTTGAATATTTTACTTTAGAAACGGTAGTTTATACAGTATGTATTGAACAGAAAGGCTCCCAATGAGCCTATCCTAAGAGGAAAGTCAAAATCAGTTTGTACATATATCTGTACATCCGTATGCTTATCTATACACCGTTCTCTGTATACATCCTCAGTATTTCCCCACCTCAATCAGTCTGTCTTTACATTTGTCATACATGAATGTGTGGGTAGACATGGCTTGTAGGACTATAAACATATGTGCATCCGTCTTGGTTTTGGGGGCCACACGTTTGGTGTGTTCACCCGCTTTCTCACCTTTCCGCTTTGCACTGGCTCAGAATGACCAGCACCAGGCAAGACTGGCTTGTTCTCTCTGCCATCTGCTGCTCTGTTCCTTATGTGCAAACTTGTTTTTCTAGGCAAGTATTGATCACACTGCTGACTCCACAGGCCCAGAAAATGAGGAATTCGATGATAAAGGAACCAACACAACAACTTTTTGATTGACTTATTTACAATGGATACTGTTATGAATTAGCAATAACTAATAAAGAAGAAAATAAGTATGTTTCAATTCAAATAATTGTTAATCTGTATATATATTTTATTTAATATGGTTCATCTGTGTAAATGAAGGGTAATAACTTTATCCTTGGCTTTTCAGTCATAAGCATGTGTGTGCATGTGTGTGTGTGCGGGTGTGTGTGAGAGAGAGAAATGTGTTCATGCTTATTATTTTTTAGTGTAAGATGCACCTTTTTCTATATCATGTCTTATACTCACACCACTACATGTGCACAATAATCTGCTTTTGTGTCTGCGAACCACTGTAACATTTTGAAAAGTGCTATAGAAACAGGTTAAATATTTATCTTGCTGCATGTTTGTGGTTAGTCTCTACTGGATTTGAAGCCAGCCAGACAGGCCTCCTTGTGTGGAAAGGTGCATTGCTTGTGTCTCCCTGCGTCTGTCCGGGTTTTTGTGCAGCTGTTCGTGTTTCCTCACACAATCCAGAAATGCAGGATAATTGGGAGTCTCCAAACTGCCAGTAGGTGTGATTGTGGTGTGGTTGTGTGTCTGTGTGTTTAATCTGTATGACAGACCAGCAACCTGTCCAGGATGAGCTGGGATAAGCTCCAGGTTCTCACAACTCTGAACAGGATAAGTGTGTTTTGGAAGAAAAAAGACATACTAAGAATAGGATGAGAGAAATTTGACAGTTTCACTTTAATGTAATGGTATTAAATAATATCCCCCATTGTAAGTTAACAAGTTGGCTGGAACAGTCTTTAATTTGTCTCGTCGTGAAGAACTGTTTCCATGTATACAAATGTTTACTGTTTACTCATCACCTTGTCATTCAAATTTAAAACAACTCAAGTGATGATAAAATCATTTAAACATACAGTCTGCTCTACTTTGGGCTCTCTGTATCAACCACATGACTATTGAAATTCATTGCATTTCAGGTGTTGACCTACAAAGATAGTAAAAACCAAAGCCTCACAGTGAGTCAACAAGCCCCCAAGATGAGAATGTCAGAAGGCGCTACGTGAAAAGTTGTCCTGGTTTTAGTTGAGTGACAATCAGAACAACAACAGTGAAAATGCTTACTACAGCAGCTACTCCTTCAGATTACACACTGAGCACTGTTCCTCAGGTAGCATTTAATACAGTATTACAAAACACAGGACAGAAAGAAATCATCACAATGCAAGTACACACTTAACTACAAAATGTGGTACATGAAAATATGTGAAACTAACCATTTCAGACTGTAACTGAGATAATGGATGTTGGCACCACTCACCAAACCTTTTTATGCCGAAAGAAAATGATCTTTTATCAATAATTTGAGCACGAAATTGGTCTAATTCCAGCCACAAGGGGGACAGTTTGACTTCTAAGTAAGTCAGAAGGGCATTTAGTAACATCCAGTACAGCTGTGTTAATAAAATGGTTGCATCTGGACAATAATGAACATTTTGTGAAAGTACAGTCTGTTTTATATGATGTTTTTAAGATTTCTTTCCATCACAGTACCATCAGATGGGTTATGATCTGACAGTGACCCCAAACATAAAGTCAAAGTCATAAAAACTATCTTAAGCCACAAGCAGAACAAGGAGTGCTGCAAGAGATAGTATGGCCTGCACAAAACCATGTACTCAATTTGATACAGCCAGTGTGGTTTTATAAAAATGAACGGAATTCATGCTGAAAGAACCCAACAACCAAACAGCTTAAAAACCATGTGACTGCCCCAAAGAAAAGGGTGAACACATTAAAATATTACTTTAATTTAGGTGATTTCTGCTTAATGTGTATATGAACCAAGGTGATAAATTTAAATAGTCATTACACCATATTTGAAAACATCCTCACTTTGCCATTGTGCTTTATTATTTCAATATATTGTTCAGCAACTGCAAATATAACACTGCAACAACATAACTGCACTTTACATAAGTATGGCTGCAAATTAGATAACTCCTCCGATCAAAGACACCTTGAATTATATCACATTTTTTGAGAGTCAAGGAACTTTAATGCTTACGCGAATGACTGCGCACCCTACAGTTCACCCACATTGGCCACACACACACTTGTATAACCGTTTAGATAACAGTCGGCCGTGCTGAGCCGCTGCGAGCCAACCATCTCCGCGGCTTCATTCACCGGCAGCAGCGTCGTAGTGATTTGCTCTCGCCTCTCTCACGCCGGCTGAAGCCGTGGGTTTCCACGTGAAAGCGGTGACATCCTTATATAAAAGGACTGACAGCGCTTTGGACCAATCGCAGCGCGGAGCGGCAGTTGCTGTAAACGCCCCCGTGGAGGCGGGCATAGCTGATTCGTTCAGAGCAGCGTGACGTTGCGAGGGACTGTCCTCTGGGCCAATGGGCGTTGAAGCACGGGGAGGAGCTTAAGGAGGAGCCCGAAATGAGGTCACAGCCTGCGCTTGGAGATCCAGGGTAGAGTCCCGGTGAGTGAGGAAACCAGAACGGGAGAAAGCAACCTGTCGGGGAGGCACGGGACCGACGACATCCGTACGACGTCTGCGGTAGTTCTACAGACAAGAAGCAGCTCGAACAGCGAGGCCATTTTAACGGAGACACCGAGATCTGTTGAGAGGTTGGTGTACTTTTGCTTGTGTGCGTTGGTATTGCAGTGTGGTTAAGAATGTGTGTGATAGTGAAGTTAGCTGAGCTCTGGGTAAGTAACGCAGTGTGTCAATGTGAGGCGTTAAAGTTGCATAACTGTGTTAACGTGAGGGTCAGCCTCGGTCAGTAGACTACAGCAGGAGACCGGCCCTGCCCACATGACGGCGGGAACTCGAGTCCTCCCGTGACAGAATAACCTTTAAGCGCAGTGAGCTAAATGTTGCCGCTCACGGGAACTTTACATAAGGGGAGTGGACGCATTATGCAGCCCTACTGATGGATATCGCTCAGCCGCGGAATAAATAGAGCTGAGCTGACAGTGTGGCCGAGGTGGGGATGTCAGAGTCTCATATGGCGCATTGTGGACGTGCTTTCTGGTGTCACTGTCACATGAAAACTCAGACATAACGCCTTACATAAAGAGTCTACTGCAGCAGCAGCAGCACATGGCAGAAGTTCACATGCAACTCCGATTAGAGAATATGGAAGATGTGAGCGACGCTTTTCCCTCATGTTGAGTCAGGGAAACGAGCCTTACATTAAAGGATACTCTGCCTCTTGAAAGCTTTCGTTCAGTACAATGTGCTGTCTCACATTATGCAATGACAGTGGAACTTCACTTTCAGTTTATATCATTTGTGTGATGTCTGTGTTCTGGAGTTAAAAGGAAAATTGTGAAGATAAGTAACAGCTGGTTTTAAATTTTCCTTAAAGACCATAAAGACAATGTCACATAATTGCCCCTCGAAGATAAAGTTTTTTTCTGATTCTGATTCTGAAGAAGTAATTTTGAAAAATCCAAAAATGTGAGATTCAAGTGTAGCTGTCATTCTCATTTAGCATTGAAGCCTGACGTTTAATTTACAGGGATCCTGTGTGAACTGTGCATCATGGGTGGCAGCATGTATGATGTAGTCATATTCAGCTACCCTTTGTGAGTCCAAAGGGAGGAAAAAGGATGTCTGACGCATGTAAAGTTGGCTAAGGAGAAGTCACTTAGACCTGTTTATCTTACTGCTGCAATCAGGATGGGTTGGCAGCCATACAAATTTCCCCACCTACATCTCAAGAGGAGAAGAGCTTGCAAATTACTCTCCTTCTTATTGCCAGGCAAACTTTATTTAAGGATTGGACTTGTGGTATCTCTAAAACTAACATTTTTAACCGAGGAAACTGGAAGGGTGACAAAGCACCTGTGCAGCAGTTTGTGTGTGAATATCATTTCCTGTCAGCTTGTAGCTCCGTGTGGAGTTTTCTGCTGAACTGTGGTGGTTTTGGAACTGTAGACAAAAATGGACAGAGCCTTAAGGGTTCTAAGTAGATGTGGAAAAGTTTGTGGAGTGAAGCACACTGATTTATCAGGACTATTGAAGATGTCACTCAAGACAAATGTAGGTCAGCGTATGAGGCAACAACCCCACAGAGTAACTAAAGTAGGGAAGGGAATAGCTCATCAAAATGTTCAGCAACGACTAAATAGACACCAGATTGCATGTTGTGGGTCAGATTTGCAAAAACAAACATTGGAAAATCCTTTTATAGATTTGGAGAAAGGTTGAGTAATCAGCAGCAATTGAGAAATCAAAATTCTTAAGCACATCTGACTGCGCTGAGTGAAGGAAACTTCTTTTATTCACATCATGTTTCAGAAAAGTAAAAGTACATCATCAGCAGATTATGAAAATATACTTCTATTTCCTCAAAAGTGATATTATGCTGTGATATGAAAAGATTTCTTCAGTTTATGCAAATGAGAATGAAACAGGCCATCTGATATGTTTAGTCAGTGTTACTGGCTGCTGTTGTCTTGTTACAGATGTATTGGTTTCGGCATATCGGTGCCCGATATGTGTCAATGGGAAAGCTTTTTTGTTTTTTGTACAAAACATTATGCAGAAAAAGATACTTGGAGTATTTTAGTAATTTTGTCGTCACACAGTTTACCTGCGGCACATGTAGCAGAGTACAGCAGAGCAAACAGTGGTGCGGAGTCAAGCAGTGTGTTCACGGTCAGCTATTAACTACTTTGTGGTATGCATTGAAAGTGAATAAATGGTAGCCCCATCGTTTCCCCTTCTCAGTATTGCCCAAAAATGTGTGTGTGTATATGTATATATATATATATATATATATATATATATATATATATATATATATATATATATATATATATATATATATATATATATATATATATATATATATATATGAACACACATATCTTTTTTTTTTTTTTTTAAATGAACACACATATCTAAAGAATATCAGCCAGCATATCAATATTGGATTTTTTTGCTCTTAAAATGGAAAATGGACACTTCAAGCGACAGAAGTGTGTAACTGTTTTAGATATCAAGAAAGCTGAATGCAAAATCCCGTGTCTCGTCACATAATTTCTGTCCAACACACTGGATTTTTCTCTTTTTTCTCTTAGTAATTTCTTTTACGCACTAATTCTGCAACACTGCCAGGTTTAAGTGCCTGTGTATGGAAGAATTTTCAGTCTCTAAACAATAAATGATCTGTATAAGACAAAGTCTGTGGAAAGCTTAGTTCTCACCTGGCATTACTACCCCACTTGGATTTGACTATTTCTGGGACCACTGATTGAGGACAGCAGCAAGTTCCAAAATAAGGCTGAGCTGCTTTTCGCCAGTCTGGGAAAACTAACGTAATCAAATTTTAATTTCTCACCGTGATTGCAAATTCAGCATAATGACTTTAAACTATGTCTTAATTGGCTGTTCTGTCCTTTTTACAACAAAAAACAAAATCTTTTAAATGATCTTTCAAAGTCCCCACAGGTTGAAATGTCAAGGAAGCAATGTGTTCCCACTAGAGACTTTAATTGCATTAACATGGCAGAAATGGTCCTTGAAGGGTACGATACAACCAGTAATTGTGTTATTTTTCCCATCTTGCCTTGTTAGCCACCTGGCCCTTGTTATACTTAATTTCAATGTTGTACAGTTTGACAGAAAAAGCCTTGTAGGTGACGTTTAACTGTGTCACAGCCTGTGTTGTTAGATTATGTAAAGTGAGGGAAAGTTGGTGACTGACAAGTGACTCGGCAGCGACGTCACGTGGGACACGAGAGTGCGTCACGGTGCCTGTGAGCTCAGTTTAAAATGATGATTGGTTCCTTAGCGGGGAATGCAAGAAATCCACTTTCTCATCTGCTTCCTTCTCTGCACAAAAGATTAGATTTTGTAAATGATGGGATGGACAGAAAGAATAATGATAGTTGCTGAATTAGCCGCAGGTAACCCTCGCTGCAGGGATGGAGTGGATATTTATAGACTCTTATCAGAAAAAGCAAACAGGTTGTATGCAGAGAATCAATACTCAGCATAAAACACTGTTAATGCCCCTTATAGTGTGCTGTTTATTGATGATTTCTCATTAACTGTCTTTTAAGTAAGTGAAAATTAGAGAGGGAACTGCACTTTGAGTTCTCTGTTTCTGTAGAGAAATGAAGACAGTCTGTACCATAAATCATCTAATAAGTAAATGTTTGATTGGCTATTCTTAGTGCTCCAACATCATGTGCGAAGTGCTTTAAAGCAAGCTGGTACTTTTGATTTGCAGCTGCACAGATCTCCTTTTGTCTTTTCACGTCTATCTGCCTTTTATCTTTTTTATCTAATTGACTCCTATTTTAATTATGTTTAATGAGTATGTACCACGAAAGTTGATTATAGAAGCTGTGTAGGTTGGGGACAGTTAATGCAGAGCATCTCGTCCAGATGGGGATGTGGTTTTAGCATCCATGACATTATCAGATTTTACTCAAGTAAGTGCATGTACTTTAACCATTTTAATTAAGGATGACACCAAAAGTGAAGAGTTTTTCTGATAGTGGAGGAATTCTATCTTTGTCCACACTTGCCCTCTAATTTGCTGAATGTGTCTCTATCTGGTCACTATCTGTCTTCCTATCTGACTGTAGAGTCCATGTTTACGTCTTCCACTCCTCTGCCTCCCGTGCAGATCTACTCCCTCCCTCTTTCTCTTTCCCTTCCTGACTGTCTGCTGGTGTTGAGCCAACAGAGTTGGCATGGTAACGACCTAATGAGGTGAATGCCCGGGAGGTAGTTGGAAACTAGCGTGAACTCTTGGACTTGGCCAGCTCTTTAACTCTGGATTAGACTTTGGGTCACAGTTGTTGATTCTGCAGCACCACCTGCTCAAAATCATCTGCAACAGCAAAAACCCTGCTCAGCAGTTTGTGCAGAATGTGCACTTTGTAAAACTTTTGGGTGAATAATATCTCTGAATTTGAACTTAACCACAGAGCTGCACATTGCATAGAAGACAGGTCATAACTAAACTATAGTTTAACTTACTAAGCATTTTTCAAAGACCCTGGTTGCTCACTTGTCATCTGGCTGTATGTTGACCCAGTTCACACAGCAGCACGGACAGAAAAATAAGCCTACTCTGCTACAGGTCAGTGATAAGCAGACTAGTAATTGTGAAGTTGCTGCTTTCCGGCATTTGAAAAGGCCTACAGATTTGTTATTAATTAATGTAAAACTTTACTACTGCTTGCAACAATTTGAGTAAAATATCTAATTACTGTTATTGATTTGAATCGAATAGTGAAGCATATGCATTTGTCAAGTATGATATATATTTATGCTCATTCATTGCCTGTGAATTCAGTCTGTGTAACGTAGACTGTGGTTTTGAAGAGTAAATGAAGCACAGACAGTGGAAGGTTGGTAGGGAAGGAGATCCAGCTGTTCGATTGCAGCTCTGAACTCTCTGATCATGTGCACTGAAAACACAAATCAGGGAGCTGGAGCTTCTCAGCAGGTATGATCAATGCAGTATAAAAGTTTAATAAAGATGCTATTTAAAGGTGCCCCGGTAGCTCATCTGGTTGAGTGGGCGACCCATGAACAGGAGCTATAGTCCCCGATGCAGTGGCCATGGTTTGAGTCCAACCCACGGCAATTTGCTGCTCGTCCTTCCTCATCATCTCTCACCACTGTCCTCTACAAAAAAGGCCAAAAAAATCACTTAAAGAAAAACAAAAGATGCTATTTATGACAAAGAATGCTGACAAATCCAGTGTTTTAAAATGCTTCAGGGTTTCCTTAATAAAAAGAGACAAAATAAAACATAAGTACATAAGTTTGTCGCAACTTTTCTCTTTGAGTCTGTCTGATTTTGAAGGTGTTGCGGCCTCCAAATCACTGTAGCTCTGCTTTCAACGGCTCATCAGCAATTGAACAGACAACAAGCACGAGCGGGGCTGCACAGTGGCGTAGTGGTTAGCACTTTCGCCTTGCAGCGAGAAGGTCCCTGGTTCGCGTCCCGGCTTTCCCGGGATCTTTCTTTCATGTTCTCCCTGTGCATGCGTGGGTTTTCTCCGGGTACTCCGGCTTCCTCCCACAGTCCAAAAATATGCTGAGGTTAATTGATTACTCTAAATTGCCCGTAGGTGTGAATGTGTGAGTGATTGTTTGTCTGTATATGTAGCCCTGCGACAGACTGGCGACCTGTCCAGGGTGTCCCCTGCCTTCGCCCGAGTCAGCTGGGATAGACTCCAGCACCCCCCGCGACCCTAGTGAGGAATAAGCGGTGTATAGATAATGGATGGATGGGACAAGCACGAGCGTCATACAACAGAAAACCTGCGTAGAAATGCTTATGCATGCACGGATTTGAGGCTGAAAACTAACTTGATGAGACTAAATACACGTTCGATAAAGCTCAGGTGAAGTGAGGAGATCATGGATCTGTGTATCCTCAGTCAGAACAGAAAACAGACATTTTCCATTGCCATGCTGAGGGAAAGACATGCTTCTGCCTGGTCAGGTTATTGCTAGGAAGCAGTCAGGCTGGAGGTTCGCTTTGACCTCACCTTGTTGCCCAGAAACAGGATGGTCTGAGTGATATTGTTTTATTTGACTGTACTCTAAATCTCAAATTTGACTGCAATTAAGAGGTTGAACACATTTTTTTATCACTAGGTTGAAATGCAAATGAACATGAGCTGAACTTAGTTTTGCTACTACTCACGCTAAAACAAAGAAAGCTTTACACAGAGACAGTCATATAAAAGCTTATATTACATTACCACAGTATAATTAGTGTAATTCTATATCATTATAACCTGAAGCAGCAAGCGCTACCTTTTCATCTCAACTTTTGAGTCTTGAACTACATCTCAATATGGTTCTTATCTAACAGCTTTTACATTGCAAATTCTCTTGGAAATCTCTTACTTTGTCATTAACCAAAGTTATAAACACACTTGTCTGGTATTTTTGAGCTGCATTCCTGAGTGATCCATTCAGAAAAAAACTTTTAGTTTCTAATTCTGATTGTGGATACTAACCAGTTTTCCTTGTCTTTATTCCAAACTCACGACTGTTGAGACAAACTCTGCTATTTGTCATGCCGTGTAATCAGAGGAATTTCCACTCAACACTGTTTGGAAATTCTGGCATTTATATAACATAATTATCTGCGATGGTGCTGGTTTTAAACTCGTCGGGGCGTCTGAAATCCTTTTTGCCTACTTAAGGGTTGCAGAGAACAGGACAAAGTTCCACACAGTTGGTTGGCAACCTAAGGTGGCATTCAGCTAAACACAGTCGAGTGTTTTATGTGTCTCGGGGTGAGTGATCCTTTCAAAGGGTTGGAAGGCTTAGATGAGAGAGACCCGCTGCTCTTAAAGGCCAGTCAGTCTGTACCAGAGAGCCTTTTCACTGTACATCAGAGGCATCTGCAGGGCTCTTTGCAGGTCAGAGGTTAAACCCTCCAAATGCTCTGATATTGCTCCAGATAAAAGACGCCTTTTTGAAGAAAGTTCGGTGTAGCATTGATTTATGACTCTCAGGGACTTTTTCTGCCTTATGAGTATCTGTGAGTCTGTTCACATGTGTATGTACGTGCAGGTAAATGTATGAGTACATCCTTGTGTTTAAGAACAACACTGGTGTTTTGCATATTTTGACTGATTAAGTACAAGCCACATACATTTTGACTCACTGCTGACCTTTTAAAATGCACGTTTAGATTCGCTTCCTGCCACCCAGACAACTATTAGTTTCAGTTTTTAAAAAAAAAAAGTTTTTTAAGCTGTAATTTTTCAACAATTCATTAAATTGCAGTTAATTACTAGGAAAATCACAGAAGCAAGTATTAATTCACTTTATAACCATAAAAAACAGGCTTAAACTGTAAATAAGCTTTAACCATAGAATTAGGCCTTGTTTATTGTATTGCAATCAGTAAAAACTTAATTAGTTCTTTTGCAATGTGTGACAATAAAATTACAATTTTGCTGCATTTAAATCCACTCAAAATACCCTTGGTGTACCAATACTTGTCATTAGTTTCAAAGTTTTTTAAATTTTACAGTATTCCTGTGTTTTTTTAATGCATGTTCTTTTGTCACCCTTGCTGCCAGCTTTTACATTTTCCTTTTTTTTTTTTTAAACAGGACTTTTTTTTTTTTTTTTTTACAGTGTATGTAATAACTCACATTTTTAAATCTTTAAAATATGCTCACTTACTTGCATTAGACAAGCATTGATGAATTCCTAACGTGTATGATCTTCTTGTCTTCACAGATCAGTCCGCCTCCTCGTTAATTTCCTCTGGTGTCACCCTTGTGAAGATGGGGTGATTGTATTCTCTCATCATCTAGTTAACAAACCTGGAACAAGCCCAGGGTAGAGCTCCTCCTGATGTCAGAAGACTCAGACTCCAAGCCCTATTGCTTCCCAGTGCTGCAGGACCAGGATGGCGCCTCGGGGTGCAGAGCGTCCACGTCGTGTGGCTCCATCCCCAGGGGGGCCTCAGGGTGCAGCTCCATGGCTCAGCTGCACCGGATGGGTGGCTACAGCCAAGGTGGACCTGACTTAGGCCTCCCTTCAGAGGGTAGTGACAGCAGCGGTCAGGACCCTCCTACTTCGCCACACAACCTTCGCAAGAACACCCGCTCCCGATCGCTCCCCGAGGAGGATGTGGAGATGAAGAGCAGCGGGTCCAGTGGGAGTGGGACCGAATCCCACAGCAATGAAAGCCATGGCAATGAGAGTCATGGGAACGAGAGTCACGGCCACGAGTCGCTGGGCAGCTCCAACGGCAACAGCAAGGACTCGGCTCTACTGGAATCTTCTGAGAGCAATAAGAGGTCAGTGGAAGAATGACAAAACCATTAGAGGGCCTGCTTCTTTCCTGACACACTTACCATGATTAATAGTGTAAATCAAAGGGAACGAGAGAGATATTTACTCAGCTTGTTTACAATAATAACACCTGTATTGCACAGGAATCTTCATCCTTATCCAGTCTGGTCAGCACACTCTGACCTTTTCTGATGATAAAATATCCAAGTGTTGGTTCTTTTGTCAAGATAAAACTCACCTGAACCAAACATTTTTAAAATTGTGATGAGAAGTACAGGCAGAATGAGCTGCCAGCATCAAGAGATATTAAACCAAAAGTTCACATTTCATGCAGGAAGTGCTTACACACTTTACTTGGCTGACAGGAAAGCTGTTGTGCAAGCTAAGTACTGTTGGCGCCTACTTATAAAATGAAATTTGTTGATTTCACCACACATTGTAGCAATACATTTTTGGCATTTGTCAGTAGGTCAACAGACGATATTGTAACAGTAATTAAATCCAAATGGCAGCAGTCATGGCTTACAAATTAGGGTCATATCTGATAAATGTCTGTCCTGTCCCTGATGAGAAAAAAAGTTTGGTGCCATTAAATTGACAATTCTACTAAAAATGGAGTTTTGCTGCACTTTTAAGAGAACAACTGTGTTTTTGGAGGGAGAAAGAATACAGGATTATGTACGTCCTTGTACTGAACCTTGGCATGTTCAGGTAGACAAGCATTTCATCGACAAAAAGTAAATAATTATTCCCTCCACTGTCACGTTCTCCTCATAATGAATGCAGCTACCGGATGTGTTTGGCAGCGTTGACTAATGTCTGTAAATGAGCGAATCAAGGCTTCATTTGATGGCCATCGAGCGCTTGGCCCTGAAGTGCTTATATATTGTGCATAAATTAACCTGCTTTGTCGGTTTTCTCCGACCATGAGTGGCCTTTTCCCCACAAAAAGACTGATTTGAATAATAGCTTTTAAATGGTAATTTCATCTTCAATGACACTCTTCCTGCCAGCTGAGCACTTCTTCCGAGTGACATTAAAGGAAAACCGGCCATCATACATCATGTTGGTCATAACAGTTTACTTTTAGACCTTTGCCAAATAAGGATTAATTTGACATCATTCACTGAACCGGATCTTCTACCAGCTCACGTTACATACAAGTGAGTCAGGTGTTGTTTTTGGTCGCAGCAGTTGGCGGTTGTTTTTGACAGTTTGTAGTCTGCTCGTATGAAATCCTGTTTGCATCTTCATACTGATGAAAGTATGAAACATTGTAAACACGATCTGATTTGCATGTAGGGCAGAAAACATCCGGTTTGGGTCTGACAGTCATAGTATTTGTTGGAAGTGACTTAAGCAAGTTCAAAACCGCACTGAACTGCAAATCATGACTAGACACTTACACTAAGATGAGTGGCTGGTGTTGATGTTAAGAGTAAAGCAGTACATTTTAAGGCAAAAATATCAAATGCTACTTGTTCCACTTCTTAAAATAAAATTTCAGCCCAAAATGAATGCTGACAAACAAGTAACACTTTCCAGGTCAATCGTTTCACAGTTTTGTGTGAGAGTGTTACAGAACAATAAATCTGCCATGATTTACACAGAAATTGAAATAATTTTCTTGTTTTGCTTGATTAGTGCTCGACAAGAGTACCTATAATATGTGATTTCCACTACAAAAGAGAAAATATATGTGCATATGTCAATACGCAGTGAATTGGAAAATGTTAGCATATTGAATATAGGCAAAAATTCAATATAGCACATTTCTAGTTCACAAGTTTTAATATAACCTTGGGTACAGGGCACAGGGATATCATGAGGCTGGAATCTGCATCACAAAAACTTGTACAATGACTTTTTATGGCACTGTGAGGGAATGAGCGTGTTTTAAATGAGGGTTAATATTTGTCCAGAGTCTGTTTCAGATTCTAAAGGTAAATTTTGATGTATGTTAATTTAGTCAAATAACTCTAGCATACCAATTTTGCTTTTATCATCTTGGAATAATCCGTGCTGGCTTTAATCATTTTCAACTAAACTGTGCAGTTCTGAATTGTTAACTGTGTGTCAGACAGATCCTTTGCTCCTCACAGTTGTACAGCATTTAAACTGTTACAGTAGAAGCAATTTGGATGATTCACAAAGACAAAACATTGCCAAAATTCCCCCAAATTGTCCAAATGTGAAGACAGCAACACCAAAAATATGTTCAGACGCAATACCCTCTGCCCAAGACACGACCAGAGCAGCGGAAAAAAATAAAATGCGCTCCCAGTTGGAAAACTGAATTGATGTCAGCTGGTAGGCAAGAGACTGGCTTTCTCTTAATGCCGGATGGGTTGTGTCATGCACTTCATCTCCCTGTTATTGCCATGGCAACGCACCATGTTTCTGTCTGTTTATCACAGGGTGGAGCTACAAAGCTACATGCTTTGACGTTCTTCCTCTTTCACTCTCAGCTGCGCCCGTCTCGCCTCAGTTCAAGCCTCTGAATCCAGATTTTCTTTTTATGCCACTCCTTCTTTCTATCTGTATCGTACA
This sequence comes from Amphiprion ocellaris, assembly GCF_022539595.1. NCBI lineage: Eukaryota > Metazoa > Chordata > Actinopteri > Pomacentridae > Amphiprion > Amphiprion ocellaris. Next base: position 17,372,613 of record NC_072775.1, read on the forward strand.
TCAGTCTCTCACGTACCCACTCACACACTCATGTGCTGACGGAATGACTTTAATTGCCTCTCCAATTCCAACTTCTCTATTTCCCTCTTTGTCCCTCTTGCCTGGTCACCCCTCCCTCTATTCAGCTGAACTTTTAACCTTTTGTACCCATTTTTTGCAAACCACACCCTCCAAATGCAAACTGTTTCTCTATATTTCGCTGAAAAAAAACTAACTTTTCCACCTATGTATCTAACTTTGTCCCCTCCTCTCACTCAGTCCATCTAAAAGCTTGTTTAAAAGGCAAATTTATGCTGACTTATTGACAGTTTGTGATTCATAAACTACAAAAGAATAACACACTCTCAGTCGTGCACTGATACTAGGAGGGGAGAGGGAGATAATGCAGTGTTATTAGTCTAAGAGAAGGCTAATGTAATCTTAAAGAAATAGTTTTACATTTTGGACAGTGTGGTTGATTGTGATCAGTGCTGCAGTTATTTATTTATTTTTTATTTTCACGCTTGTGACATGTTTAGTGGAAACGTTGGGAGGGGAAGGAAATGCAGTGCTCTGTAAAAAGTAAAAACTGTTTCATGTTTTATAACACTGGATCACAATGGATATAATTTGTTTTTTGCAACACTGACAGTAGAAATAGGGCATCAAAGTAAATGCATAGAAAATCATGCAAATGTGCTAAAATAAAAGCCCTAAAATAAGGATTTCATACGTATTTTTGCCAAATTGTCATCATTATCACCAAAAGACCTTTTTCCCTTGTCACAGTAGAAAGGCAGAGGCATTACTAACAAAATGAACAATGAATCGGTTCCATGAACCAATAACAGAGCTGTGGAACTGGCTTGCCTTACTGCACCACAGTTAATATTAATGCAATTAATTACTCATGGTCTTTTCCTGCAGTCATATACAAAATGTAGTTGAAGTATTAAAGAAGTAAAACGGAAATTACAAAACTCACCTGTACCATTCAACTGCTGCTTTGTCAAGTTACCTGCAGAGCGCTAACTTATGAGATAAAGGAGTATTCCAAATAAATTAATGATGAAAAATATTGACTGCATCCATTACCATGTTTCTTCACAGGATTCTTCTTCAGGATATGTCCAAACCTAGTTCAGTTTCGCTCAGTGTAATAGTGTAATATAAATGTGGTGAAGAATTGGAACAAGTTGATGATATCAGTAAGTAAAGAAAAGATGACGTTATAAATCTTACAGCTACTTAAATATGGATTTTGTGTTTTTGGCGAAAGACCATTGGTGTTTGGGCCTAGTCCACACATACATGTGTGTGTTTTTGTAAAGCTTTGTTTTCTCATCCACATGAAAACAGGAAATCAGAATAGAAGTCAAGAGCTTGCTAAAATAACAGGTAGTGATATGACCCTAAAGCCATGTGTGAACTGATTCTGATGCCTAAAGTATAGTGGAAAAGTAACTATACATATATGTGTAAATATGTTTTGGTTTTTTAAAATCTGTTGGCAAGGTAAGCAATGTTTTGTCCATATCTGCCAATTGCCCCATGTTAACATGTTAACAACGGAGACGGTGCATTATGGTCTGGCTGTACGTCATTATCATTCTGCTGTAGGAAAAATGCTCTGGGTTGTTTGTATTTCTTTAAACCAGTCACATTCTTCTTGTGTTGAGCTAAGCAAAGAACGCAGCTCAAAATAATGACGTGTGGAATTGTTCTAGTAGGGAGGTGAGAACTGCTGCCTGGAGATTGTTGCTGTAGTGAAGCGGATTTGGAAACAGTCGCACCCAAATAGTGTCAGCAGAGGAGAAAGCCATACGAAATATGAAGCCAAAGCACTTAATACCTTCGGTCTATATCTGGTGAGTCAGACTACTAAAGAGATAGTGGTACGTACTTTAACATTAAAAGCCAAAACTCAGTTTTCCATGTCGGCATGTCAGTACTACAAACAGAGTTTAAATATGTCATCAATCTAAAGGATTTTAGTGACATAAAACCGAGGCTAAAACACACATTCAATCTCTCTTGGTCCTTCTTCAGAGGACAGCTAGCAGACCATGAGGTATTCACTGAATTCCACAAAAACATATTGGATTGTTGCTGATTGTTTTTTTCAAGTCAGAGAGAAAAAATATGTTCAACAACTTTTAAAAGAGGTAGCTTTTGCCAGGAAGCATGTGGGAGGATATTATGTACTCTGGCAAGACCAGAAATGACTTTTTGCCAACATGCTGAACGCTATATTTGGCATCAACCAAACTCTGCATGAAACCAGAATCACAACATCCCCACCATGAAATGTGCTGGTTTAGCATCATGCTGAGAGGATTGTTTTTCTGTGCACCAGGCCCAGGAAGGCCTATAAATGCAGAGGGCAAAATGAATACAGCGAAATGCAGACAAATCTGGATTAAAATCTGCTACAGAAATGTGATTGAAGGGGACAGTTATTATCCATCAGGACAATGATCCGAAATAAAAGTAAAAGCTACATATGGAATGGCATTAAAACATACCCCAGTTTAGTCTGGAATGTGTGACCAGACCTGAATGTGACATACGTCCTGAAAGAGCTCGAGCAGTTTCATCTGAACATTACATTGTGTATACAGGTGTATCTTATAAACTGATGAGTCAATGTGTTTAGTGAAATTAGGTCATGCTTGAACAGGAGTGTATTAATTTTGTAAAACTAATTCATTTAAGCCTGTTATTGTAGCGTTTTGTATCAGAGTTAGTGACTCTTTGGTGCTGCAGATTTTCACGCATTAGTGCTCTGATAAGCTCGAATACAGCGGGCCACATTCTGTCCACACTATCACCAGTTGCACTGTGAATTCATAAGATAAATTATACAAACTTTATCAGATTCCACAAGGCTACAAGTTCATGACCAAGTGAGAAATGTGTTGCTCTCCACTATCATTCACAACTACTTTTTGTGCTCAATGTCTCAAAGTTTTTTTTTTCCAGTCAAATGAGAAATGTAGTGCTTCCTAATCAAAATTCAACTAGTAAATATTTTAAAGCATTTTTTTCTTTCATCCAAAATATTTTTAAACTTCTGCAATTTTTTGTTATTTATTTTGTGCAGTTCATTTATAGTCATCGTGCTGAGTGGAAAAACACAGGATTTAAAGCCAGTGGAGCTCCTCTCTGCCTCGTTTATATGCAGTTGATTCCCTGTATTATTCATGTCCCTTAAACATAGCACCTGCCAGTGAAAGGTTTCTGACTAAACAGGACCACCTTGCCCTGATCTTCACCTTGTGTCTCTTTTGCACAGACTAGAGACTAAAACCAAAGCTTGTGTGCCACTTAAGTACTCTCTTTCTGTCACTTGTGTCCTTGACTTACTACCACATAGTAAATTAGCCTACTCAGCACTAATACATGTTCAGACCGTCCAGTCTAAAACCAGCTGTTGCATTCTTTAGAACTGAAGGCTATATTTAGTAGAATTAACTCCCTGATCGAGGCTAAAGAGGCTGTCTGTATAAATGTTTTCTATTCTTAGTCGGGTAAGCAGGTTATTCATAGTAGCTTCAGTTGTAGCTCAGGTGAGTCAGTTTCTAAGACAGCTGTTAATAGACTTTAGTTAAGCTTGTCGACTAATGCAGTGCAGTGGACTACAGACACAGAGTTCAGTGAACTGCATACGTCTGATCTGAATACACGGTTCCCAGATTTGAATTAAACTGTCTCGAACAATACGCTGGCTTCCTTCGCCTAACGGACCGTGCAGAAAGAAGTGGAAATGGATGAATTAGGAAATTAGCAGCATCCCAAAATAATTAAGATGACTGTGAAAACCTCCAAATGTGGCCCCAAATAATCAGATTCACAGTCTTGCTTATTTGCTTTCTCATTAAAAATTCAAATTTTTTTCAGTGTTTTATTGAAACTAAATCATTGTACATCTCTGTAAAATTAGCCTTTATTAAAAAAAAGTGTTAAAATTTCCATATATGCACATGTAGTATATCATAATAGGTGTTAGTAATACCCTAATAATGTACCAGTGCAGACTCCTGTGTCTATATTATATACTAATAGTGTATAGAAAGTGACCACATTATTTCAGGTACTGTGCAGTTTTTAGGCACGTTGCTTTACTTGAGTATTTCTGTTTCCTAAAACAATTATTAAACTTTCTACTTCATTTCACCAACAACTACAGTTAATAGTTACTTTACAGTTTACATTTAATTTGCGAAGTGCTTTTATTTGACATTTTATGTCAAATAAAAGCAAGTGTTTTTTCTGATAAAATAAGTGAATGCAGTAAATGTAAATAATCTGAATACCTCTTTCACCACTATTAATTGTCTCTTTTTTTTAAATTTGTATATGAAATTAACCTAATTATTTTGCACTAATGAGGCAATCTGTGCACTGACATTTATTACCCAAACTTAAAATCTCCCTCCCAGTCAAACTTCACTAAGGGTATGCTAAATGCTTTTACAATTCAAATATTCAAAGCCTTTCCTGAGAACTTCCTGGTCCGCTATGTGAAATTTATTCAAACTTTTTGCAGGTGTGAGTACCTCTTCTAATAATGCACAGCTGCTACCTCAAAACCCCAGCAAATCAGCGACAACATTAAACAGGTGAAATGACTGATGGCGATCATCTCGTTGCAGTACAGTGTTATTCAGGGAAACATTGGGTGCTGGCATTTGTGCAGACGTTGCTTTGGCGTGCAGCACACACCTAAACATCAATGCACACCATGCACCCCTTATGACAGAATGTTATTCATTTAGTTATATTTTTCTTTTTTTTTTATTTATTAACACGGTAAAGGGCATTTAAACAAACTCAAATACAAATTAAATAGTAATTTAGAAAATGACACATTTACCTAATGAATTATATTGGCAATGTTAGTAGACAGGTGATGCAAAACAGCGGCATATATTTACAAGAACGTACATTTCTAAATACCAAATGTAAACAAGAGAAGTAGTGCAATATTTACACGAAAGGTATCCGAGTATTCAGATCTCAAAATTGATACTCGGATACCACCACAACGACCGAATATTCGGATATTCGGATATTCAGGTCCAGCCCTACCTGTCACACCACAAAAAACCATTCAGGAAAGGCGTGAGGAACACAACAAAGAGCCCAATTACTTCCTTGTTTACCTCCACGCTCACCACATCTGAATCTGATTGAGCACCGGCCCGCAACCCACAGGACCCAAAGGATCCGCAGCCAGCATCCTGGTGCCTGACAAAGCAGTACTCTTATAGAGATCCCGTGTCTGTTTTGGCAGCCTGAGCGGGACCTACACAATGTTAGTCAGGACGTTTTAATGTTGTCTCTGATCAGTGTACTTACTGTGCGCATGTGCTGAAAACCTGCTCAGAATTTGAACACCGCTCTAGATTCGACTACTTGCACGAAGTAGAAACTAAAAATAAAACTTGTGCCTCTTTGAGCAATCTTTTTTGGTGTCATCAGAGGGTCGGACACGGATGTAGTTTGTGATGTAATTTGTCAGTCAGCCTGCTGTGATAAAGTGTTTCTAAGTCTCACACACTATTACAGGGTCAGTCTATCCAGTCTAAAACCAGCTGTTGTGTTTTTGAGTACTGAAGGCTATATTTAATGGAATTAGAGACCCATCTGTGCTTGGAGAGGCTATTTGTAAAGGTGTCTTCTATTCTTGGATAGGTAAGCCTGTTATACATAGTAAGCCGTGTTGTAGTGAGTCAGTGTCTCTGAGGGACCTTGATTTCAGTGTATTAACACAGCGTTAATCTTGTAGGTTAACGTCTTGGATCACGCAGCTTTCTACATGAGTCTAACATACCTACAGAGAGATGTGGGACAAAGTTGATAAAAAATTTACTCAAAATCCACTTCATAGCCTTTTCCAGAACTTTGTAAAGGATCTCTGTCTTTTCAGCTGATAGAAGATGCTCAGTGCACCAGGGAACTTCAGTGGTTGTCATGACATCATAAAATTATCATTACAACAAAGCACCCTGAGGCGGAGGAAGGCCGTGGTTTGGTAAATACAGAGTAACTAAGCCATGAGTTCTTATTTAGGTGTAAAAGGAATTTTCACCCCATAGATGTTAATATTTTCTTAAATATTGATTTTTTGAAATTCACTATTTGTGTAAGGAATTTGGAAAAATCTAGGGTTTTGTTGTGGGGTTTTTTTTGTAATTGAGCCCAGTCTGCTTAAAAAAGATCAGGATGAACACTGAACTTTAGCCAAAGAGAGGAAGAGGAGTCACTTTTTATTGCTTTGCTTCTTGATAAAAGAGCAGACAGTAGACAGACATGAGAGAAAAAGAACAGATCAAGAAAATGACTGACGTAACGGTGCATAGTTGGCAGTTTTTAACATATTCTCAATCCTTTGTGATCAAGGTAGTAAACTGTGTAATTTTGTTCAGGAGCACTGCAGGAGGGAGACAGGGGGGCAAAAAAACTGGTTCATAGATGATATATTTATTGTCTCGGGGCACCAGGAGAGCAGCTCCAGAATCTTAGCTGCCTCTGCTCCCAGTAGTGATTTGCCCTCCTGCTGCGCTCTGCCAGAGCTGCAGATGTACAATAGGCCCTCAAACAGGTGAGACTGACCTCAGATTTGGACGGCGGTTTCTTTGTTACCCAGCCACCAAACGAGATGTGAAGCTGCATGAACACTGTTCCTCATTTACTTCCACAAAAGACGAGAGCCGCTGATCTTTTCTTAGCTCCGCTTAATAACGCGCCATATGGTGAGATTGAGTACACTTCTTTTATTGTTAGGTAACTTGAGCACCTTTGATACATGCATGAAACATGTGAAATGTGTGCTTCAGAAATGACAGAAATTGATGTCATTTTGCATCCAATCAGTCTTCTGCTGTTGTTTAATTTGATGAGAGATAACTTGAAATTAGGCTGACTGAATTAGAGTAAGTGGCAAATGTTTTTCTCTCCCTTTGTGCCCGCTTTTGCTATAATTTAAGGAATTTTTCTCTGATTTGTTGACGCCCGGTCAGTAATGCGATTTTTTTTTTTTTTCCACACAGTTCAAACTCCCACAGTCCATCTCCTCCAAGCAGCTCAAACGCCTTCAGTCTGCTGAGCTCTGAGCAGGACAACCCTTCAACCAGCGGCTGCAGGTTAGTGCATGACGACAATCTTGTTTCATCATCAGCAGACCTTACAATGCGGATCACATTGGAAATTAACTAGCATTTCCTTTACTGAATTGCTTTTTGTTTTCCTCTTTGCTATATCTGACCTGCTGCTCTGCACGTGCACGTTTGTTCAAATTGCAGTAGTGAAGAGTCTGCCAAAGTCAAGACCCAGAAGGAGGTGATTAAAACTCTGAAAGAACTGAAGCTTCACCTGCCTGCTGAGAAAAGACACAATAACAAATCCACCACGTTGAACACGCTCAAGTACGCTCTTCGCTGTGTGAAGCAGGTGGAAGGTGTGTAATGCATGAAAACGGCATCGTCTTCTCTCTCTGTCTCTCATTACCAGCCTCTAAAAACGCCTTCTGTTTTGTGGTCCATTCCTTTTCCCAAGTAGATATTTTTGGAACTTAAATATTTCTCTCCAAATTCACTCATGAATGTGTGAATGTAACTATTATTTCCTTCACAAAAATGCTTTCCCTGTGGAATTCGGAAAGCGTAAAAGCCAAAAATGAACAAAAAAAGGAATAGAGACTTAACTTTGAGCGGAAGGGAACATTTTTCTTGGCAATTCTGTGAGCAATGGTTTGTAAATGCTTGAATCAGCCCCGTCTAAATGTTTACAGCTGTGAATGGGCGGGCAAAGGTTCAACAGTGCAGCGTACAGTTGTGTTAGTACAGAATCTGACGCATTTTAGTGGAGCACTGAGACATTTTTCACCACTAAAAAATGTCTGTGACATCACTCTGAGTGGTGAAGTCATCGTTTTATTTGTCCTTACTCAGCGTCATCGTTGTTGTCATTAATATGTCGGTTTCCGTTTTTTCTGCCATGTATTTTGATCAGAGTATCTGTGTACTTCTTTCTTGCAGCCAATGAGGAGTATTACCAGCTGCTGATGATCAATGACAGTCAGCCTTCAGGCCTGGATGTATCTTCTTATACGATAGAGGAAATAGACAGCATCACCTCTGAATACACCCTCAAAAACAATGTGAGATATTAAATTAGCTTCTTAATATTACTCCTATTAGAGTCTTTTTTTTCTTTCAAGCAGTTCATTGATGTTTTTATCAAGTTTGAACAGTCGGGGAAAAGTTTTGTCATTCATCCCACAATTTGGTCTTTGTCTTCAACAGGACATTTTTGCAGTAGCCGTGTCTCTTATCACAGGAAGGATTGTCTACATCTCTGATCAGGCAGCCTCCATCCTCAACTGCAAAAGAGACGTGTTCAAGAACTCCAAGTTTGTGGAATTCCTGACGCCGCAGGACGTTAGTGTGTTCTACAGCTTCACAACGCCTTACCGCCTGCCCTCCTGGAGCATGTGCACCGGAGCAGGTACAGCAACCGCACGACTCTCTGTAAACAAGTGAAGTCAATTTATAAAGCATAAAATCAGGAATTTGTCTCTGCAACAGACGGCACTCTGTACCATTAGATCCTTAAATCAGATAAGAAACGAAATGAAATACACTCAGAAGGAGTTTATCCTGCAGCACAGTCAGATATCCAGCAAATGCGAAGTAGACAGAAATAACAGTAACAATATGGAGAACATTTGAGTCAAAATTGTGTGGAATGTTTATCAGAGAAGACATCAAGCAGCTTCCAGTTGCTGCCAGCGCCACAAAACCTCAAAGAGTGAGAGATAAGAAGATCTTGTCTGGAAGTGTTACTTTAATGTGCCTGCGTACAACACTGTACACAGGATGTAAAATTACTCTTTTAGAAGTTTGGATTGTATGTTGGGACAAGACAGTGAAACACAACCAGTTATCATCACTGTGCATTATGTTCAAGTTAACCCGACCTCATCCATTCATAAAAATGATGTTTTCAACTAAGCTGTGGAGGACAGACTGACCTGTCCCAGTTGCTAAGCAAAATTAGGAAAGTACAATGGGTTGCTGAGTGTGACAATAAAATGCACAAGGCTCTAAAGGACAATCTGAATTCAGTCGATGAAATGCTTTTTTTTTTTTTTAAGAGACTCAGAAATGGGTCAATTTGTACCTCCAGTTTAAGTGAGAGTGCCAAATTAAGTACCGTGTCTTCAGCTGTAATCTTTTCTACACTTTAGACCCACGCCGTACGTTTCCTGTTGTGCTTTGTCCCCTGTTTGACTTGAAAATTTTTGATCAGCGTATTAAATCAAGAGCCTGTTTAAATTCATTACATCTAAGTGCAGGGCTGCATTTCTAAATGGTGTTTTTTTTGATGGAATTAATCAAACCTCATCCGCCTGCAGGGGCCAAGACTACGACTGCCATTTGGCCGGGTCCGGTTACTTTTGAATTAAAACATTTCTTTTCCCATTTCAGAGTCATCCCCGCCTGACTGCATGCAGGAGAAATCCTTTTTCTGCCGGATCAGGTGGGTGTTGGTTCAAACACGAAGTCGGGCCATCTGCTGCTCGTACCTGTTGGTAGTTTATATTCATACTTTCATTCCAGTCTAGATGCTTCTCAATTAGTTTGTGACATCATAAGCGTATAAGCTGTAATCAGATGCTTTTTCCAGGCTGGTGTCATACATATAGACAGAATGACTCATTTACACATTAAAAACACACATTGCATTAGCTAGGATGCCCCGTTAACTTTTTTTTTTTATTGCAAACATTAAGTCTTTTAGTAATCACCTGATCTGCCATCACACATGGGGTCTCAAATTCCAAACAGATGAATAGAAATTTAAAAATGTTCACATCAACATTTACTCATTCCAATTACTTGCTCACATATATGGATGGACAGATAGCTACACAGCGCCCCCATGTGTTCACAATCACAATCTACTTAATTGAGAGTATTTGTAAATACCTGAATGGAAAAGGCTACCCTGGCTTCATCTGATTTAGTCAAACTCCTCTTTTAACTCATTTGCAGTGGTGGTAAGGAGTGTGAGGGCGACCTGCAGTACTATCCATTCCGCATGACGCCATACCTGATGAAGGTCCAGGACACGGTGCACGCTGAAGACCAGTTCTGCTGCCTCCTCCTGGCTGAGAGGGTTCACTCCGGTTATGATGGTAAGAACCAGACTGCAGGTTCAGAAGGACCAATTATGAAAACATTAAGTGTCACGTCTGCTTGTTCAATGTACGTTTTTAGGCAAGTATAGTAGGAGTAGGAGCATTTCAAGAATAGAGTTCACAATAATGGTAACTGTCGTAAAAGAAACATACACAAGTAAATGATACGTCGTTGCACTGTCTGTCATGAAATAGTGTCCTTAAAGTCATTTGAAGTCCATAAAGTCTCTGAAACACGTCCAAATCGGCTCAGGAAGCAAACCCATCTTCCAGTCATGCTGTCTGTAACTCAAATCTGTAGCAGAACCAAAACATGCAACCTTAATTCCTACATGGAACCTTAACCTTTTTACTGTTTTTAACTTATTGTACAATTTCATAAATGATTTATGAACTTATTTAACTCCTGAAATTATAACCCATGAAATACTATTTATTACATTAAATTATAACCATATGAAGTTATTTATTACATGAATATAGACCTTAAAAAACAACACTTACAACAAATCTTCACTCTGAATCTGTGATCAGACCAATAACTTTTGTAGGGGAAGACCAGCCCCACTTTTGTTTGGGACAACTGAATAATTATATTTTTTAATTCAATTCTTAACAGCGCCCAGAATTCCAACAGACAAGCGCATCTTCACCACCACGCACACTCCGAGCTGTGTGTTCCAGGATGTGGATGAGAGGTGAGACATGAATGATTTCACTGCCAAGCAAAACGAAAAAAGAACTACCGGTATCTGGAATCATTCCACAGAGATCCCTTAACTCTAAATGGATAACAGAACTTGTATTTGATGTTTTTGTTACAGGGCGGTTCCCCTGCTCGGGTACCTCCCCCAGGACCTTATTGGGACCCCAGTCCTCCTCCATCTGCATCCCAATGACCGTCCGATCATGCTGGCCATTCACAGAAAGAGTGAGTCCACAGAATGAAACGGATGAAGAATCAATGTCCTGCATCTGTCTTCAGCACAATCCGACTGTGTACTTTTAACATTTTCTGCAGTCCTTCAGTACGCAGGACAACCATTTGACCACTCGTCCATCCGGTTCTGTGCACGAAACGGAGAATACATCATCCTAGACACCAGCTGGTCCAGTTTTGTCAACCCCTGGAGCCGCAAAGTCTCCTTTGTTATTGGACGACACAAAGTCCGCATGTGAGTATTAGTCTTGTAATATCTAAAGAAGGGGACCTATACAGATAGACCACTGAACTACTGTTTGAATAACCTGCATAGAATGAGAAGAATGTTGTAGAAATAAGTTTTTAAATCAGGTTTCAAAGCTGTTTAATGTATCTTAATCTGCTGATGTGTTTGTCTACCAGGGGCCCTGTGAATGAAGACGTTTTTGTGGCCCCGGCTTCCACTGTCAGGGAGGTGAAGTCCATAGACTCTGACATCCAGGAGATTACTGAGCAGATCCATCGACTCCTGTTACAGGTGAAAGGGAAGAAAAAAATAAAAGAAAAATCACAAGATAAATCATACAAGTGATTTAAAAATCTAAGAAAAGATGCAAATGCTTATATATACAACTCTGAGATTAGAACATCATCTTACTTACCAGAAACAAATGAAAGCAACACAGAGACAGCTTGATTTAGAGAACAAAACAGGGTGGAAGAAAAAGCAAGTTTTGATACTTGAACACCCAAAGACACTTGAAATCTAAGAAGAACAAGTGGAGCAGCACTTGGATTATTTTAGGGAGTTCTATGTCCTCTTTGCCCTGTGACAGCATCTCCGTATCTTCTCTTTTGTAATCTCTTCCTACACTCTCTTTTTCTGTAATCAGCCAGTTCATAACGGTGGCTCCAGTGGCTACGGTAGCCTGAACAGCAACGACCACCGTCTGGGCATGACGTCTTCTAGTGAGAGCCTGAACAATGGCAACGAGACCAAGATGCAGCAGGAGGAAGAGAAAGTGAGCAGCAAAGCCAGACCTGTGAGTGAACCCCAATACTCATACCCAGTTTACTATATACAGTCCAGTACCATTTTGTTTCCAAGTGCAACTTTCGGGTTGATAAATTTGCCTATTATATTGTACCTTCAAAGTTTCTGTATTGGAACCAAATAAGTAGCATCCATGGCATGTTCTTTCTCTTTATGACCATCGCATGACTCAACAGGTCGCTGTGATGATCCAAAATCGGAATTTAGTGGTCACTACTGAGTCCATTTTTGAGTGTATGTTATGTAAGGCACACTGAAAGAGTGAACAGGAGGCTGGTTTTGGACACAGAGTTCCACCTCAGGACAAGTTCATGTAACCAAAATACACTTGTTCAAGTTTGTTGCAGACCACTGTATCATTTGGAATTAAAAATCTTTTCATTTGAAACCAAAGGCAACAGTCGGTGGAGTCCAGGCTTTTTCTTAACAAATGTTGTGTGGACTCGTGTCTCCTTTTTAACAGAGAACTTTTCAGGAAATCTGTAAAGGAATCCATCTTCAGAAGAGCCTAGAGCAGCAGACAGCCAAACCAGACAACAAAAAGGGCAATGGCAGTAAGTCCACCTGATGATTATCCTCTTACTGTCACGTGTCATTTTGCAACTCGTTCAAATGTTGGAAAAATGAAAAAAAAATGTCCTGCACTCAAACCCTAACTCCTGACTTCTCTCCAGTAGAGTCTGTAAACAAGAGTCTAGCGGTGGTGCGACCCAAAGACTCGGCCGCCCATCTGAGCTGGAAGGAAGCCGGGTCACCTATGGAGGAGAGTAGAGCCTCTTTCCAGGAGGAGCTGGCCTTCAATGATCAGACTGTCTGCTCATACCAGCAGATCAGCTGTCTGGACAGTGTTATCAGGTACAGATAGAGATAAGGGCTGGAATGACTTTGAAGAATGCGAACCATGAGCATGGTTGATCTATGTAGGACAAAAGTAGATCCAGCAGTCACATTTTGTAGTTGGTGTGCCCTGTGATGTGTAGTAACTGCGGTAACACAAACCTTAAGAAACTAGTTAAAAGGCTATAAAAACAGGGTTTCTGTCAAATAGCATAGAAAAATATTTACATCAAAATGCACCTCTGCTGTGTCTCTCCAGCAAATATGAGATTTCCAGACAGTGCTCTGAAACAAAACTTCATCAACAACAAAAAGTTTAGATTTTCCTAAAAAAAAGTCTCCCTTGGACAGCAAGTTCCATACAAAGTTTTTTTAGTGATTGTTTTGTGGTGTTTCCTTGTGTTACAAATACTTAGTTGACAATAATAACTGACAGTAAAAACACAGAAACTGATCACTGTGTTGTAATTGATGATTCCTGTAGGTACTTGGAGAGCTGTAATGTTCCCATCACCATGAAGAGGAAGTGTCAGTCTTCCTCGAACACCACGTCCTCCAACTCAGATGAGGACAAACAGAAAGGAACCAACAGCATGCAGGTGTCTGAAGGTATGTGGCGTCGCTGCAGTTATATATACATAAGGATAACAGACACTTATTGTTGCCTTGTCATACAAAGCTATGGCTTTCTACGGCCTTCATACTCTTCCCTTTAAGCTTCTCTCTGAAGACTCTAAAATGCCAGTTGTTGCTCAGTAGCTCTTGTTCTCTGTTCTCTTTGGCAGAACCAACGTTGTTGAAGGATCAGTCCACTCTCTCTGCTTTGGATGATCAAGACAAAAAGTCCAGTGACGCAGCCACAGCGGTAGTGGGCACTTCGCTGCCCCTCCCTGTACCAAACAAACCAGAAAGTGTGGTGTCCATAACCAGCCAGTGTAGCTACAGTAGCACCATAGTGCATGTCGGGGACAAGAAACCTCAACCCGAGTCAGGTACAATGGAGTCAAAAAAAGGATTTATGTCCAACAGATTCTCTCTGCACATTGAGACTCTTTTACATATTTATTATGCCAAAGTACTTGTGTGTCAGTGTTTGACATTTTTTTTTATTTTAGAACCTTAAGAAATCCTTTAATTTATTTAAGAAAGAAAGTTTTTTGAAAAGGTATCGGCCACATCAGCACATTAACTAGTTGTACCAAATTAGCAGCAATAAATTCATCAACTGTTATAGAATGTCTGGTAACAGTTTTGTAGAGATTTCTAGCCCTTGTAGCTCCTCTTTGCAAAATCCTTCTGCTCAGGCACATGCAGGTTTACAAGCATCAGCTTAGTATCTTAGTATTATTCTCCCCTTTGTTCTCTTTGTTACATTGTGAACATCGGAAAATATTCGGTGAGATAAAGATCCAGTGCTTGGCAGCTTGTATTTCAAGCCCAGAAATAAGTCAGCTCTTCCCATTAATTTAGCAGTTCTACTGAACAACTGCAAAAATGTTCTCGATACCCATCTGAAATAACCTTAATGGTGACTACAAGAATTGTCTGAAGCCGCTCAACTTCAGCGACGTGTGATACATCAGCGGCAGCACTACTCTCACTTCATCTGGCAGTTTGTAGAATTTTCTTAACTTAAAATAACAAAGCGAAAGCTAATGATGAGAATCTGGTGTCGTTTTTGTCTCATTGTATGTGCTGCACTGTTGGTGAAGTTAAGACAGAATTTGCATGAATGATAATAATGCAAGTCTCAAGTAGCTGAGTCATGTTTATTGTGTGTTGCTTTATCGCGTTACCACAGGGCTGCATGTGCGTATTCGTTGACTAACATGACGTAGTGAGCATCAGGAAAGCTTGATCAGTGGCTGCTCTGATATACAGTGTGTATAAATTGCATTTTAAACAGTCGCCCACCGTCTTGGAATATTGAATGTTTTATTGTTTCACAGCTTTGAACCACAGTGCATTATTTAAGCTTTCTGACAATGACTAACTGAATAACAAAAACTTCTTACAAACTGATGCAAATTAAGTACAAATATAAAACACTGTAGTAATCATTTCAGCCAGTGAGTGAGTCAGACTCCAGACCAAATTAATACAACGTACAGTATACAATAGACGTGGGTACACCCCTGTGGAATATCACTTAAATGCCAAATGATTCAGGGTTGTATCATGTCTCAGTAATAACAACATTTGCAAGTTGTCAAGTAAAGGATTTGCTCTCATAACCATTGAAACGCAGATACTTCAGAAAGACTATATTAAAAAATGCAAAGCTCAAAAAGGAGAAATTCAATGTGGCAAATACGTCTGAATGCATCTGTGATCACTGACACTAAATTGAGTAGTTTCCAAACAGTCTAATGAAAAGAACCTGATTATATCTGATGAGACCAAGATAATTTTGTTCGGCTCCGATGGGCTTTAGAATGTGTGACATAAACCTGATCAAGACTACCACAGTTAATGCATAGTCCCCACAGTGAGGTAAGCAGGTGGGAGTGTGATGATATGGGGTTAATGAGAACTTCACTGTGCAATTTAGAAGTAATCTACTTACTATAAAGTGATACAATTTAGAATAATTGTCACATTTAGGCGATATTGTATCAGTGTGCTCACTTCTGATGTATACTGTCTATAATTATATATTTGTTGTTCTATTGCTTTTCTCACCATCTCTGCTAAAGGTCAACGTATCTTTAAGCTTCGTTTCTCTCTGTTTGCTACAGTGTTAAAGGTGTTTTCTCGCTGTTGTCCATGCAGAGATCATAGAGGATGTACCAGGTGCAGGGGAGACAGCAGAACCCAGCCTGACCCCCGGGGTTCCTCCTGCGATTTCACCTCCCAGTCAGGAGAGGGAGTCCTACAAGAAACTGGGGTTGACTAAGCAGGTTTTGGCAGCTCATACACAGAAGGAGGAGCAGGCCTTTCTGTGTCGCTTTAGAGAGCTTCGTGGCCTCGCATCCATCAAAGCAAACTGCTCGGAGTACCTTGAGCGCCAGAGGGAGCTGATCACCAGCGATGGTAACAACAACACCATACTGACACATCATAAAGAAAGCATAATTGTATTTTGTTACATTGTCAGGCCATCGTTTCAAACTGTAATTATGACTTTTGACTCACCAGATTAAGACTTGGCAAGAATACTAAAATCATGTCAGCCAATGTAATATAGACAACTGGCAGACAATTAATTAGTCAGGCTTATTTGGAAAAGAAGAACATCATTTTCTGTGCAAAAGATTCATCTCCAAACTACGCAGGTTGGATCAACATTTTCCAACTTTTCTGATATTAGACTCTCTTTCATATTATGTCTCCTAGTGATGGGTGGCAAAGTGTAGAATGCTCCTTACAGATTGGTGTAGCAGAACAGTATTTTTTATTCTCTCCTCATCTTAATTGTCTAATGGATGGTCCAGAACTTCTTTAAGAACCACTGAGTCAGACTTTATTGCATTAATGTTCCCAGGTCTTATAAATGACTTTGATGACTACGGTATTTTCATAACTGCTAGATATCATTGTCAAACTACAAATATCAAAAGTCCAAAGTAAGTCAGCAAGTTGGAATTTTCTTCATGGTCTCTCATCCTCTACTCTACTTGTCTCTAAGTCAGAAATGAAAACATTTTAACAGTAATCACGCTTTTTTTCGTGCTGTCAAGTCACTCAAGAAGTTTTGTTTTATCTTCTTGACCTTCCAGCTCCACCTGCTGCTCGACCCTGCAAACAGGGAGCACCGACTGCAGAGCCGACCCCACGGCGAGGTACCCGGAACAAGAAGACCAAGTCAAAGCGAGCAAAGCAGATTGCGTCCTCAGACAGCACAGCGTCCCATCACAGACAGCAACAGCTGCGGCCTCCACTGCTAAACCATGGCCTTAACCAGACCTCCTGGTCAACCTCTGAAGCCTCACAGTCCACTTTCCCCATGGCCTATCCTGCCATGGTGCCAGGATACCCGCTCCAGGTTTACCCTACTGCTGATAACATAGCTCCCCCCACAGATGCCCCTCTTCAAGGCTTTGGAGACAATCAGGGTGCCCAAGCACCTCCCTGCCCACCATCCATCCAAGCTGCTCCCTTCACCTCCCCTATTGTCACCCCCATTGTAGCTCTAGTGCTACCTAACTACCTGTACCCTCTAATTAGCCCCGCACCTCCACCACCACAGCCAGTGTACCACACAGAGACTGGGGGCTTCCCCGTCCAAACACAGCCGTTTGTCCAGGCTGCCTTTCCAGGCCAAAGCACTTTCACATATCTGCCTTCCTTCAGTAATCAGAATCAGTTGAACGCCCAGAACCACTTCACTTCTCAAACGGGCTTTGTAACTTCGTCAGTCTACTGTCCTCCATCCTCGGAAACCCCAAAGCCCCCTGTGGAGGGCCAGTCTCGCTCTTCAACACCACAGACTGGAGGAGGTGGAGGCCAGACGTCTCCACCTTTGTTCCAGTCTCGCTGCAGCTCACCTCTCAACCTGCTGGAGCTGGAGCTGTCTGTGGACAGACAGGACAGCACGGTGCTCTCCTCCGGAGGGCAAGTGAATAATACAACTGAAAGGGAGAAAGGATCGAGTGGCAACCAAGCCAAGGAGAGGGAGCTAAAACAGGTAAACAAGGAAATAAATTTCTTTGGTTTGCTCCTTTTATTTTTTTTCCCTTTTTCTCCGCAAGTCTCCCAATGCCTGACTAATATACTTCACCTGTAAGCTTCTTAAACTATCTGGATAAAATGTCAATGCCTCACTGAACACTACCATTGTGGGGTGTTTAAACCACATTAAATAAGCTGTGGCATGCTCCCCCGAGACTTGCAGTCATGTGTCTCTCAGCCTTATGGGATGTGATGCTATTGTCACAGTGATTCATCCAGAATATTCACAGTCTTAAACTGCTGCAGTTTTTTGCCATTGTATTGCTATGCAATGTGTAAAGACAAGTCAATCAAGACTCCTCAGATGAAATGTGGCCCGGGGTGTTAACACATGATGTTATTATCCCTTACACCCTTTAGCCATCTCTC
Source organism: Amphiprion ocellaris (assembly GCF_022539595.1). Taxonomy (NCBI): domain Eukaryota; kingdom Metazoa; phylum Chordata; class Actinopteri; family Pomacentridae; genus Amphiprion; species Amphiprion ocellaris. Next base: position 17,390,652 of record NC_072775.1, read on the forward strand.
AGTCTCCTTGGTCCACCTGGACCCTTGTATTTCGGGGGCACACCCTGTGTCTGTGAGCGTTTGTCTTGGGATAAAGTGTGCTCTAGGCTGAGGGCTTGCAGCAAAGAGGTAGGCGAATCATCAGAAAACCACTACACTTTTCAAATCCCATTCCTCCCCAATTCATGTCGACTGTAACAGCTTCTTGTCTTACCCTTTCATGACCTATGATTTATATTTTAACCTTCACTGCTCTTGTCTGTCCAGAAGAAAGTGTTGCCAAGATTGATATTGATTTTAAATAAAGCATGGGACTGAAAAACTTTAAAGTGACAATATGACTGAAAACAAGTGGTGTATTAAGTTGCTGAATTATTATCGCATATGTCTGTGCATATGTACAGTTTCTGGAATTTCCTGGGTTTCTGCATTTATTGGTTTCAACATGTGATCTGATCTTCATCGAAGTCACAAGTACAGACAAATACAAAGTGATTTAGTTAATCTCACTAATTCTGATCTTTCTTGCCTTTATTGAATACAACTTTTAAACATTTACAGTGCGGCGTTGGGTTTTGTTGACATCGTTAGCCTATGGGTTCCTCTACACTGTAAATGATGCATTCAGTATTAACGAGAAAAATACAATGATTTGTGTGTCAATAGTTAAAATTGACTGTGTTTGTTCATGCTTGTTACTAAGATGAAGAACTGATCATGAATGTAAAATATACATAAATGCAGTCAGTTCAGAATGTTTCACTTACTCATTTTGCCACTGCACAGACACTCTGATTATGCATGCAGGACCTCCAATGCTTAAATCATATCAATAAATTTATTAGTGGAAACCTATTTTAGCATCAAAAATGGGGAAGTGATATCTTTGTGTCTGTACTGTGTAGTTCTCTGCTCTATTTTCTGTCACATATGAATGCAATGAGTTTTCTCAAATATTTTACAATATATTTCTAAATATATTGTACATGTTGCTATTTATGGATTTAGTCATTTCCCTATTGTAGATCAGCATGAAGTGTTAGGAGCACTGTTATGTATTTTATTCATTTCCGTCACAAGGGTTGTTGTGTTACTGAGGACCAAGTGATTGCTGAGATGGACATTTTTCATGACCAAGCAAAAATGTACTCCCAGTTGGGTCTATAAATTCATAAGCAGGATGCAAAATAGCCAGCGATATTGCACCCGCCTGTATTAAAAAGGTGCCACACATAGAGGTCAGAGCCGTGTAGTCAAGCTTCTCTTTTAATGGTAAAGCTTTAATTTTGTGTTTTTCCAGACAAGTTCACGTGGCGACGGCAACAACAGTGACGCCAACTCTTCATCCAGTGACATGTTGGACATTATTCTCCAAGAAGACTCCTGTTCAGGCACTGGCTCAGCCACCTCGGGGTCCATGGGCTCGGGGTCGAACGGCTGTGGAACGTCAGCCAGCGGGACGTCTAAGAGCAGGACGTCGGCCAGCGGAGCCTCAGCGAGCGGGACGTCAGGCAGTGGAACAGGTCTGCACACGTTTCAATATCTTGTAGATGTTATGAGCTGAATTTCACTCATCTTCAGGTAGAAATGAGCAGGAAAAGTGAACATAGATGAAATTATGGGAAATGAAAAACCTTACATAAAGTAAATGGAATCAGTTTCCCCCACATTTTAATGTTTGAATCATGCTTGTTTGTGTCATTTCTCTGTTGACATTTTAGCAAAATTGCACTCGTTTATGATCATGTCTGTTTATTAACAATCCATTTGATATTGGCATTTTTGGTTCGTGTTAAGATTGAAGTGATTATTATCATTGCAATAATATAGTACAGCAGTATATAAGTATCAGGGAGTGTGTGAATGCATTTTTATACCCAGAGATACTGCATTTACAGCAGTACATACGTCAGCTGCAGTGCCATGTGAAACAGCTCAGCAGTTGTCCTCATGTGTAGTCTAGTATCTTTTATCATATACAACCACTAGCACATGATTTTGGTTCTTTAAAGTTCCTAGTCTTTGGAGCAAAAATCATCTTTGATAGCAGACTTCTAATACTCTGCTCTTTGGCTGTTTTCAGGAAGCAACAACAGTAGTAAATACTTTGGCAGTGTGGACTCATCTCAGAACAGCCAGAAGGTCAAAAGCCACTCAAACAGCAGCGAAGGACGGTCCATGGAGATGGAGCCGAGCGAACACTTCAAGTATGTACTGCAGGACCCGCTGTGGCTGCTCATGGCCAACACAGATGACAAGGTCATGATGACCTATCAGCTGCCCTCACGGTAAGTAGGAGGACAGGAAGCAGCCATGAGGAGTAGGGTAGTGGCCCTGTAGACACTGTGGTTTGCAAAATTATCAACTTTCTGTTTGTTATGGAAGGCAAACAGTAAGCTGAATGCTACTCCTCAATGTTAGACTCATTTCCTGTTCATAAATCGTGGGGGATGTGTGTGCAGCCAGGAGACTGAAAACTCACAGGTGTCAGGATCTGGTCTTATCTAAAGGTTACAACTTGGTAAACAAATATAAGAAAAAATTAAGAAGTAAACATGTAAGCAGCAATCTTGCATGTTTTTCCAACAACACACTAGAAGACTACTGACTCCAGTTAACTAATATTATGCATTTGTATTTAATGTATCTCTAAATACCATTCTGAATCTCCCTAAGGACCCATTCCTACTGTCTGCATCCATCTGTGCAGAGTGGTGCAGGCACAGCCATTATACTACAATAAGTGCATGTCAGGCTACAGTCGTATTGCCCCTCATATCCAACACAGAAAACCCCCAGGGTTCTAGTGGATGTTTCTGAGAGGCTGAGACTTTGCACTTTTTACAGGTTTTTATAGCAGTCACTTTGTTGAACAGTAGCACCATGTTAATGGGATTATTCTTGAGGTGTGTGAGGCACGGGATCTCTGGAGAATTTAGAACTTTCCACTGTGTTTGAGTGATGTTTATGAATTATTAAAATCTATATCTCTGATCGGATTTTTATAAGACAAAAGTGTGCAGACACCTCTTAGTGTCTACCTAATTATGATGCTATTGTTCAGTATAACTTTGTGACCACCTGGTTTCTTTGTTGTGGACAGGAGTTTAATGTGCCGACTGTTTTCAACAACATGAAATTAACCTCTCACAATTGGTGGCAGAACCTGTCAAATTCTGATTTCATGCTTGGGGCAAGGTATAAGACATTGCAAGTGTCAAAGCATCCCTAGTATGTCTACTTGCAGTATCTGATGAAGCTTGTTTTACTTCAACTCTCTGTCTCCTGTTTGCACACACATTTCAAAGTGATGTTACTGGGAAACCTGACAGTGAGCTGCAGACATCTGATGATAGTACCGTTACTTTGTTCACACTATTTTCATGCAGAACCATTAAATACACTCATAAGCCTTTTTTACTTCTCAAGATCACCACATATTCTGGTATACATGGTGTGAACACCTAAAAAAAAAAAAAACCTCAGCTCAGGAACCGAATGTTTTGCTAAACTCTGTTTCCTTTCAGTTGCAATGTCTCATTTACAGACAGCACGCAATATTTTCTGTGGTGGTTAACGTGTAAATCGAAACAAGAATTAGTGTCACGCAAAAGCTCTTGGTGTGATGGTTGTGGTTGGATTTCTGTCCACTAGATGGCACCATCACAATAACACACAGTGAGCAGATGCAAGGAGCCTGACATTACACACGACTATAAATCTGCAGGGCTTTTTTTTGTTTTTACAAGTAGTGTAGGAAGTTGCTGTTAAAAACACTTCAGTAGATCAATTACTGTGATCTTCCAACATTAGGCTGCATGGTCGAGCCGACTTATTTGCAAACCCAGCTCTTATAACATCGGAACATTTATTACATATAAGTGTTACTGAACGTGGTCGTGCTTTTGTGTTTGCTGCAGGGACATCCAGAAAGTTCTCAGGGAGGACAAAGAGAAGCTGAGGCTGCTGCAGAAGCACCAGCCGCGTTTTACAGAAGAGCAGAAGAAGGAGCTGATCCAGGTCCACCCCTGGATAAAGAAGGGAGGTTTACCCAAGGCCATAGACGTCAAGGTAAAATCAAATGCCTGTTTCAGTTCAACACACTCTACTGCTGTCACCTTAAAGCCTCATTTAAATCACTCTTTGTTTTCCAGATGTGTCCCTGCTGTGACAGCAGCTCGGACGCGGCAGTGGCAGCAGTGGAGGATCAGCCAGACCTGGACCTCGGTGACACAGAGACAGAAGAAGTCAGCTGCCAGCAGAGGCCCACAGAGGAGCCCTCAAGCACTGTGGTCATCTCCTGCCACGGCCCTTCTCCGGGCTCCGGCCTGCAAACACAACCAGCGAGGCAATAAACTGCTAAACCTTTTCGGAGTGACTTTCCTACCCAGCCTGTTGTACTGAAGAACTGTGAAGAGCAACCTTCGACGAGGAACCTGCACTAGACGGGTTCTTACTGTCTCTGTCTTGCTGTTTTATAAGTTATATGCCAGGAAAAAATGGCTTAAAAAAAACTTTTGTAGAATGTGAATATGTATATATATATATATATATGTAGTGGTCATTCAACTGCATTTTATTTTAATCATAACGTACACCAGTCAAGATTGTTTCGTTGCTTAGGGGCTCTGTGACGACATGTTTTTTTTCTCTGTTTGTAGCAATGTGTGTCACTCAGAAAGTGTGCTGTGCACTGATTAAGGGAAATACAATATGTGTTTATGCACCAGACAGCACAGTAGAGGTCAAAGTAACGTCAGCGTGGTGGAGGCTGCTGTACTCACACGCCAGCAAGTGGTTCAGTGGTGTTCTAACTGTCGCGGTTAATGAATGAGTTCCGTGTTTTGGTGACGTTTCTTTGGTTACCGCTGCGTCGTGGTTCGTCAGCATGTGGTGAAAACAGGTGCAGGTTGTTGAAGATGGATCACTTTCTATCACTCCTGTCATTCATACACATCGAGCACCAAATGAGCACAAGTGCACTTTGTGGGCTGCAGTGGATTAAGAGGAAAAACGTGAATGAGACTCCCGTGTACGGTCAACAAGAGGACATTAAAGCAAAAAATACAAACATGCTCCCATATGCAGCATTGAGCAGCAATGATGGCTGAAGTTTTTCACCACCTCCATCACCACCTGTGACTTAGTACCTCAATATTACTCAAGTAAAAGTAGTGAAACACAGCAAAGGAATACTCCATTACAAGTGGATCATGTAATTCATTTAAAATATTCAGGTTAAGGTACTGAAAGCACTTTTATCTCACCATGCAGAAAGGCCCATTTCAGCACATTATAGTGGGTTATGTAGTGGATTATTACTGATATATTACCATGTAAGTGACAGCTTAATATTATTCATTTAGTGTCAATTAACCACAGCTTGTAGTAGAGGAAAAGGTGCATAGTACCCTCTTAAATGCAGGAATGTAGCAAAAAAGGAAATTGTTAAGTACATACATTACTGATTCCCACACACGATGGAGGTGGTGCAAACATCTGAGGCAGCACTGAGATAAAGAAAGTCGGGTGCAGCATATACTGTGTACCAGCCCATCATGTCATAATTTCAGAGAATTTATGTCGCCTAAAGTTTGCATTTTTCCCTCTCTGCCTCTATGACATGTTGCCGTAATGCAGCTTTACATTTTCACTGTTCTGGTAACAAACTGCAGCATTTGTTGCAGCTGCCCTGACTTTTATTCACTTCCTCTTATTTTTAAAAACTGTTTTTCAGTGCTTGTGTTAATGTTTGTAAGTCTTTGCCTCCAAGCATAGCCTGTATATTTTTACATGCAATAACTGTTTCTGTGTAAACAGGTTTATAATTTATGACAAAAAAAATCCAGCTAAATAAGCAAACAGAGGACCAACAGGATTAATATTTACTGTACATACTATTTTGAAATGTGATTTACATAATCAGCATCAGGACTGTACCCACCACTGACTGGAGACTGGCAGAGCTGTGTGTTGTTTATGGTGGGTGGAGAATGTTGATGTTTCCCCTGTTGTAAAGTGCTCTGATAGATATGGAGAGGAGCGTCATGACTGAAGCTCATTACCATTCAGAACAAACGTGTGCTCACTTCGGACTGATTTTAGGGTTATTGCACGGGTGTAAAGCAGCTGAGACAGATGCCAAGTGGTTGTTCAGTGAGATTTCCTTCACTTTGAAGTTCATGCTGTAATTTGGGACGAAACAGAGCTCCTTCTGGGCGACTTGAACATTTCCTAAAGTTGTCATTTGTCTTTCGCGTATTGGAACAGACAACTGGTTACATGCACCTTTTATTTAATTTTATTTTTCTCTTTATTTTGATGCAGAATATTCTATTGTGTTTGTTAAATTTTCTCTGAATAAAATGTTGCCTGATTTCCAGTAATGCGTTTGGATCTTATTTGCCTGCTGCAGGTCCATTTTGGCGAGGTTTGGCACTTGGCTGCTGGTTTGCGCAGCAGCGATGCGCAGCGCACTTCTGGACTCATCAGCTATTTGATATTTGACATAATAACAAAAGACAGATTTGATATTGTGGGCTGGATACAAGATGAACCTAATTAATGCTGAACTCTCGAAAATTGGGCTACTTTAGTCTCACAGTGGAGCTTTTGGAGACAAAAAGGATACGAGTGAAATATTGGGATCTCATGGTTTAAACTTTACGCATGGCCACTAGAGGGGGTAAAATAAATCAGAATATAATAAGAGCCCACGCAATACATGTGTAACGGTTAAAAACAAGTCTAAAGTTCTGTCCTGAAGTCATGACTTTCACCTTCGTCATGCAAATGGGTTTCTGTCAGACAAAGCTGTGACTTCTCTACAGACAGGCAGATCCTCCTGATCAAAGCGGCCCCTCTCCCCTGCTTCCCTCCACGGTTCACACCTTCATACTCATTACATGAAGAGGACGAGGTGCGAAAATTTACACGCTGGCCTCCTGCAGCGGCCATTTACACCTCTGGACCTGCAAATCCGGTCTGATCACAGAGACACTGAATCAAGTTCACCATCCTGGTTTGGCTTCTTTCTTTTTTTAAAAATTATTATTGATGCATTTGGAGCATTTTACACCTTCAAAAGCCTGCGTTTTAGTAGCATACTGTCTAAATACTGTTATATACACACAATGGAAATACAGTTTAATACATAATAATCAGCCATATTTTATGTTGACACTTCTTGAAGTAGCTGTCAGATAAATGTAAGAAAAAGTACAGTGTGTTCCACCTAAAGTGTAAAGAACACACGCAAACCAAAAGCAGCATGAGGACTGAACTATTTTCCTGCTCTGTATATGCTAAATAGGAACTATTTATCCACTATAATCCAGTGCTCACTTTATTAATCTTTTTCCTGTCATTTCACCAGAAGTCCCTCTTAGTAGGTGGGTAGTGGTGGTGGGTGTTAAGACTGTGGACAGTGTAAGAAGTGACACTTTGTGTGGACATCACAGGAACACAAGAGGAGACATTTGACTAGAGCTGGATTAAGGATTGCTGTCTTTTCTTATTCATTTGCAGTTGTAGGAGCTGGTGGGTGGTTCAGAGGCAGAACGGTGTCTGTGGATCTCACTGGGGCCACAGAGGTCATATCTCCTGAGGATGCAGGCACAGGCTTTGAAAGTGAATTAGCATGACACTCCTGAGCCTCTCCTACTGCATTAAAATGATACATACAGGGACATACTTTGTTAATTTATACAGTTACACGCAGTCAAGTGCACTACACTATTTGGCAAAACACTACAGATGTTTATTGCACAAAATTTAACAACATAATCCATAACAGTATAATGATAAAATGACTCTCTAATACTCTGCATTCCCCGGTTTAGTGCCCAGAGTCATGATATGTGCAAATGCTATTTGAGAACACCACAAAGCTGAACTCCAGTAGAGTTATAAAATCCATTTGTCAAGTTCTACAGCAGGCCTATATAAGGAGTGAGTGGATTACTCATTTCACACCTCACAAATGCCTACGATGTGCTAAGGGATCTTGGAGAGAGAGAGAGAGAGAGAGTGCACACAAATGGCCCACAATTGCAGAGTAATAACTAATATCTTGGAAACAGCCGTGAGTGGGTGGTTAGTGGGATCCTTGTGTGTGAAATGGGGCTTTTTTTGAAGAGTCTGCTGCACAAATAGAATGCTAAACTAGTTATTAGTTGAAAAGATATTTATTGAAAAGCTGAAACTTAGGACAAATCAGATGAGGTAGCCTACTAACAGTCACTTGACATGAATAAATACATTATTAAAAGACATCCTAAATAGGAAATAATTTACAAACGACTAACAATGCATTTCTGGTGGGGCACCTATTTTCTATACAGCCCAGTTATATTCAACAAGTACATATTTACATATGTATTTACCCCCTTCACTGAAGGCAGGCCAATGCAAGGCCAAGACATTTCCAAATGCAGACCATACAGGTCCCTTTCCTCTGCAAAAGAGACCTAATTACATATTTTAATCATTAAATACGTTTAAGTTTAATTGTAGTTTTTAGGTTTTTTTTTACAAAGAGCTTCTCAGATGCATTTTAACAAGTTCCAAAGTTGCCATCTCAGCAGTGTTTTGTCATGTACTGAGGCCTATCGCACACAGCATCCTAACACAAACCATTCAACTAGTTTAAAACATGCTGCTCCATTTAAACCATCTACCAAGGTCTCCACACTGACTTGGAGTAGGCTAAACAAGGCACCACCTCCTGGCTGTCTGCCTCCTCTGAGGAGGAAACCTGGCTCTGCTCTGACTCAGTCTCATCCAGGTCAGAGGAGAGGTCATCGGTGGAGGTGCCGGAGGGAGCCGGGGACACCAGGGACGTGTACATGCTCTCGGACAGGGACCAAGTGCTGTTAGAGCCGGACAGGTCTGCCACGGCGTCCGGGAGCATCAACCGGAGGCGGTCCTCGTCGTTCAGAGGCATGCTCTCCAGGAGGTGGTTCAGCAGCTCCGCGGCTACTGTCGGGTCTATTCCCGGACAGCCGGACACAAAGGTGTGGACGTCGTGCATACACTGGATGTAACCGGCGGCGAACCGCTCACTGGCCTCCCGGTTCACCGCGTCCACCTCTGCGGACAGGAAGCGACCGTTAGACACAAGTTTGTAACATTCAACCAACCGGCACGCTGCTGCTCCGACTCTCTGCTCTGATTGGCTGAGCCGCGGTCGAAGCGCACCTGTGGCCTCAGTGCAGTTGATTAAAATATTAATCCGCTAAACGTAATAAATTAAAGGGTAGTTAGCTTAGTTACAAAGAACTATATTGCTCGGCGGAAGGGTGAGTTAACGTATTGCTGTCAGTTTTTGCGTCAAAAAGAGAACTTCGGTTCAACGGTGTATTCTCCAGTAAATATATTATCAAAGTTGTATATACAATATTTACCTTGAGCCCGGTTTTGCAAAATGCTTTCCACTCGTTTCACTGACATCTCCAGCACTTCGGCATTCTCCATTTTTGATTGTAACTGCGGTGAGAGACAAAAAACAAGCATCAAGCGCAGGTAGCACTAGCTAACTTAGCTAAAAGTCACTGTAATTTCGTTTTACAACAGCGCTATGTTCTACTTAGTATCTTACGTCTGCGTCTGCTATGAGGACTCTGAGTTCCTGTAAACTTTCATTGATGCGAGCCCTTCTTTTCTTCTCGACTAGAGGTTTCCTCATCTACCAAAACAGTAAGGACAATGGAGTTCCTTGGTCAGTTAAAAGGAAAGCTAAAGAATGAGCACTAGCATTAAACGTTAACTCCGGCCCGTACCTTTCTGTCAGATGTGATCCCACTGCAGCTATCACCTCTGTCCACTCCGGCTGTGTTGTTGCGGATGGGGGCCATGTTGCTGAAGTTTAACCCAGGCGATGCCAGGAGTCCGCTGGACATGAGGTCGGTGTGTAATCCAGAGAGCCGTTAGAGCCCGTTGGGGGGACAGATGGCCGGGAGATCCCAGCCAGAGAATGGGCTGTTAATGCTGCTCTGAGGGGGCATGTACGGGTATATACGTCGACTCATTTACATGTGAATGGGTCAACTGGCTACGAGCCATTGGGGGCGCGCAATGCTCGTACCCCAGTGGTCATGTTAGCTTTTCTCCAAACTTCTGTCTGAACCATCATACACTAGATATCTATACAGTTAGTAATCTATATGTAGATATACACATGCAAAACACGATCCAACAGACTGGATGTCACCAATCCCTGTAGCTTTAGCTCTATCACTTTGCAGTAACTGCAGTAAAACATTTATTTTGCTTATGTTGCAAAAATAAATACCACTTCAGCCTCTCCTCTTTAATGTTACACCTCTACGCACTGCCCTTCAAAAGAGTGCTCACCGGGAAACATGTCAGCCAATTCTCACATTGTTCATTAGTCATCTTGGCCTATTTCTTGCTTGATTGTGAACCATCAGCCCACCTATGAGGACAAGACCACCGCTCCACTCCTGCTAAAAAAAGAACTAATGTGAATTGGATGATATGAGCCAATTGTCAAGGACATTACTCTCACATGTAAAGAGCCTGGAGCCTCTAAGCCTTAAAACTAAAGTAGTTAATCCACTTGGATTTTACTTTTCAGTACTGTAATTTGCAAGTGGCACTTTACAGAAAGGGTTTATTTTGATTTATCACATTCACCTCAAAATTCCTATTTGTCCAAATTTAACATGTTGCATGGCTTATGTCTGTACTGAGTCATACGTACACTCATGACTTTTCACATATGTGGAGGGGAGCTGTGTGTGAATTTGCATGCATTGCTAATTTGCATATTTAGATATAGTATGTCTGAGTACATGTTTGCTTTGCCGTGATGTCCACTGTTCCAGTTGTACTGTTTCAATGCACGTGTGATGTGCTGGCTGATGGGTGTGGATGTGTTAAAGTGGGTGTAGGGTTGCTTTAAAAAACAACAACAAAAGAATCTTTATATTTGATTTTACCATGTGATTTCAAAATTTATGTTTTTTAAATATGTAGTTATCTCTAGCCTCCAAACTCTGCTTTGTAATGGTTGAAAATATGAAATCAAGTGTAGAACCATCATTTATGTAATTTACAATATATGTTTCCATATATTTCATATGCAAATAGGAATATATAACCACACAAGATAAATGTAATGATAGTAACTAATCAGAAGGATAAAAATCATGAAATACTAGGAAGATACAAGACAGCTTTGATAATGTTGTTTTGTAAGCCTCATTATACCTTCTCAGAAGACATTGTGTGAGGCCACGCGACAGGCTGAACAGAGATTGTATAAGGTTTTAATGTAAACATGACAAGCTTTTGCCTTAGCTTGTGTAGCTTAGCTTGTATGCCTTAGCTTAATGTAAACATGACAAGCTGAACAGAAGGGAAGAATCTGGTGATTTTGTTGGTACATACACTAGTAGGCCTATGACACATGTTGGACATGGTAAAGAATTTATTTAAATAAATGCTGCCTGGGACTAAGTTCAGCAGCTTTCCAGAGCAGCTTGCTTTATTTGTACTCTCTGTGTACTGTACAATAAACATGCAAATGGGCCAAATTTAGAGCAATTTAAAATAATTCATTGAATGTGGTAGCCAGAAAAAATCTAGTCCAGAGTAACCACATGTAGGAACCTGTTTTACACAGGCTTGCTTTAAGGCTCATTCACAGTTTATGCTACACAAAAGACTAAATTACATTGCATTACATTAAAATATACATTCAATATTCCAATCAATGCACCATAATTTATAGTACACAATGTACTGTGGTGAAATACTATGTGCACTGTATGCTTTGATAAGCCCATAAATAAATGGACTATAAATTATTATTACAGCTACTACCGATGCTCAGTAGTACTGACATATTAATGACTTTCTTGCAAGTATCTTGCAATATAGTAGCCAATTTGAAACATTTCCGGATGGATGTGTTAGTTGAAAGAGATTCAGCTTTAAATAAAATACGGAATGCACTACCATATAGGGCACTTGCCTTCAAAATAAGGGCAGTAAGTAGTCTTATGTCCACAAACAGGAGATACAATTGGTAGTTTATGATCTAAATAGGTCTAAATCTAAAGTATATCTATTTAAAAGAGGGTAAGCCCACAAATTTGGAAATTTACATGAGGTGTGACAGTTTTAACCCGCCTCGGACTCTTATTTTGAAATCGGCGAGGCGAAGTCCCACACACAGCGCTCGTTCGTCAGAGAAAACGCTCTTGTGTCGTCACCGAGCCCCGGGGGCGACACCGATCCGCCGCTATATAATCCTCCCGGTCCGGTGGATGAAAGCAGCGCACTGAATCAGATAGGAGACAAAGCAAACAGACACTGACCAAACAAACATGGTGAAGATCACTTTCCAGCCAGTGTCGGCGCAGAAGCCCGAAAAAGACAACGATGCGGACAAGATCATTATACCTCAGGCCCACGTGAGTTGGCACACTTTGTCTTTCTTTGTTTCATGCTGTGGTATTTGTCTTGTGTGTCCGGATAGCACGAGCAGGTCTGTGCTCCTTCTGCAGAGGCCGAGCTGATTATTGTTTTTTCTTGATTTGTTTCTTTGTGCATCATCATGTCACTTAATCCACGACCTTCTTTTTTTAAAATGCAAACATCCATATATGTGAATGTGCTTAAAGTCCTCTAATGCGGTTCTGTTTTTAATGTAACATATCACTGCTTGGGCAGCAGTTTATTATCTTGCCTTTCCAGTTACTTACATGCTCTATTTGTGGGTGTAGAAAAGTTTATCGAGCAGTGATAGAACAATAACAAAGGAAGAGACCCACCGCTGCATCACAGCCCAGCCAGGGGATGTTGACATTACGTCACCTTGTGTGGACTCACTGCAGAGGGAGGTTCTGTGTGTTTGTGTATCTTTAGCACAATATGACACCAGTACTCTAAGGGGTTCACATAATGTGCATGTATAAAACCAAAACTTGCATCTTACTGTAAGTGTGCAGTTAGCCTCTGTTATTTTTTTTTATATTGTGGATGAAATGAGAAAATGGCTCAGCAGTCACATACTGCACCACTCAGTAATGTCAGGGGTGTTAGCCCACGTGGATCCTGCAGGTAGCGCTTGAGAGCAAATGGGTGGTAATCTAGGATTAGTGTGTGTTGAATAAAAACAGTGGGTGTTATCTAAAGGCAGCTTAGCCTTTTATGCCCTCTCAAAATTAGCAGTAGAAAAGGACAGCAACTGTAATGAGCGAAATAAGAATCCAGCTTTGTTCTAATTCCTGCGTTCAGTGATTGGAATCTGGAGGAAAAACTCATATTTGACTTCATATGAACAATTAAAGGGTTCAGAAAGGGACTGAGTATCTTATTGTGTGCACTCTGCAACATTAGTCTTTTAGGCTCCAGTTCTCAAATACAGTGTTTTCCTGGTAAAACTGTGCTTGAAAGTAGATATTGAGATTGGCCTTTAATTATTGCGATCGTGCTATGTCTGAGTAGGATTTGTAGAATGACTTAAACCTGAGTTAACTGTCACATTAGGTGCTGCTTTTCTTAGCCTCCTCTCTGGATTACTTCCCAGGAGATAGTATAATTAGATATCTGACACACCATGGATGCACGCCTGCTGTCTCAGCCTGATTCTATATTTCCCAACACACTGTACACTGTGAATACTGCTTGATGACGCGTCCATCGCTTCTGCAAATACTTGTTTGTTACGTCAACAGAAGGATGTCAAAGGTAGTATGGATTTAGATTGGCTGTGCTGGGAGTCTAGGCGTCAGAGCCAATGTGTGTAGATCTATTAATACGTCCGCCTCTGCTGAGGGGCTTCTGCTTCACGCAATTGGCCTCATTTATGCTCCCACCGAGGGAGCTAAGACGAAATATCTGCAAATATGGAGTGTGGAAGTAGGCCTCCAAGAATAGACCCAGACGGCCACGTGCCAGCATCTTCGTCAGAGCTTGACACAGTCTGTTCTCCCTGCTTCCGCTCTCCATAGCAACAGTAGTAAAGGGAGGCAGCAGATTGACTGAGAGACCGTGGGTGGGCATCTGGCGTACCTCATTCCAGTCCGTCCTACGTCTATCAGATCTTCTCGCCTGACTAACAAATTGGCAACCGCCTTCTGTCCGAATTAGCTCTGTTACAATTTGGACTTAGTACAGGAAAGCATGTGAGAGGATGTTACATCCACTAATGCTCTGTCTTAGAACTGGAAGCTAATATTCAAGTCCTATTATCCATATTTCTAATGAATGTTCTTCTCTACAGCTTCAGGGTTAGATTAAAAGATTTTTCACATTGACAATGTCATTATTTTACAGTATTCACCTGCAGCTTTGTTCATTTAAGCTACACAACTCTTGAATCAATTTTTCTTGGGTGCACCATTGCATCACTTGGTACAGATCTATTAAGTTTGGGTCTTCACTGGAACTGACAGTAGTTTGTACATATTAACAACACAAAATACAATGCTGTCCCATGAAATAGATCAATAATATATGCAAGATTAAGTGGGGTTTTTTTTTGACCAGCCTTCTAACCTGTCACTACTTTTCTCTTTACAGGAGCAGCTGGTTCCTCCTGTCAGGTCCAAGAAGCCTTTTCCAACTGGCCTGTGCTGCCTCACTTTTGGCCTGGTGGTTTTCATGTCAGGACTGGTCCTGGCCTCTATCTACATCTATCGCTACTACTTTATACCTCAGGTTAGTTAACTCCTCTTCTTTTTTCTTCTATTACGTCCAGAACTTAGTGGTTACAAAAAGACGATCCGACCTAAAGTAAAGTCACTTGCTAACTCAGCTCTGTTGCGTCTCAACAGCAAATCCCAGAGGACAGCTTGTTCCATTGCCGGGTTATCTATGAGGACTCGGTGTTTGCTCCTCTAAGGGGGCGGCAAGAACTCGAGGAGAATGTCGGCATCTACCTTGACGACAACTACGAACAGATCAGCGTACCTGTGCCACATTTTGGAGGCAGCGACCCCGCTGATATCATCCACGACTTCCAGAGGGTGAGCAGAGTTTTTATGTTCACATGGTTTCCTCTCATTACATTTTCTTGTTAAAGTGCTTAATGGTGGCTTACAATTATGTCCTTCATTTGCATTCTAGGGCCTCACAGCTTATCATGACATTGCCTTGGACAAATGCTACATCACTGAGCTGAACACAACCTTGGTGATGCCTCCACGAAACCTGTGGGAGCTGCTCGTCAATGTCAAGGTGAGACACTAAATACATTTGCTGTTAATGCCACCGGTGTAGCGGTTGTAAAAGCACCATGAGAGATAAATGGCCTTCTGACAGAGTGAAGGACAGTGTGTTCCCATCTTCCTGTCGGCAGCATTCCTCCCACAGACAGATTGACCGAGTGATTAATTTGTGTCTTTTTGCCACAGAGAGGGACGTACCTTCCTCAGACTTACATCATCCAGGAGGAGATGGTGGTGACAGGGCGGGTGAGGAACATGAGGCAGCTGGGCCCCTTCATCCACAGGCTCTGCTACGGCAAAGAAACCTACCGCCTCAGACGCCGCAACCAGCGCCAACGTGAGTTCACACATCCGCTTTCCTTTTCCAATCATCCCAGGCAGCATGAGATGCTAAATAATGAGCGACGTGTGCTGGGTCACTTCCGCTATTTATCGCCCATCTTTCACACCGACTCCTGTGAAATGTTGAGTCATGTGACATGTACTGGGTCACTGTGATCTCTCTGAATCTGTGGAGGAAAATGTTCCTCCGCTGTGTCACAGGGATTCCAGTGTTCAGAGTGGGCGTGTAGGAGCAAAGCCAGAGTGACCGTATACAGGAGGCAAATACAACCAGAACCAAATAGGGGCTTCCTTGTGAGCATTGCAGACGGTGTGTCTGCAGTGTAAAATACTCCATTAACAGCCCGGCAGCCTGATTATCATGTTTGTGTGTGGGCACAGCCTGGGAGCTTCCTGCTGTGTGAGTCACTTGTAGTGCAGTGGACACATCCACACACTGTGGAGGAGGTAGTGATGCACATGAGTGATATCTCTGTCGTCGCTGCCTTTGATTGGCGTGAACGCTTCAGAAATGATGCAAGAAACTTCCCCCGTGTACATATATGGATGTGATTTGTGGGGATCACCACTGCTGATTCAGAGTGAGTGCTGTAGGCACGGCAGCAGCAGGAGTAATATGAACAACCCTCCACTTTCGGCGCTGAACAGATTTTTCTAAATGCGTCTTCGTTTCTCTTCCAGGTATCGAGAGGCGTGAGACAAAGAAGTGTCACAGCATCCGTCACTTTGAGAACACTTTTGTGGTCGAGACCGTCATCTGCGACAGGTTCTAAATCTGCGGCGGAAATCACAGCCATCCAACACTGAAGCCAATTTCAAACCATACCTCTTGAATTCCTTAGGCGTTTAACTGCACTTTAAGAGCAAGTATTCGTCCATTAGTTTTAGTTCCGGTTTGTCATTTTGTTTTTTGTCTCAACTTGAAAATGCTCTGTTCATGTTCATGTACAACGTTACTGTCTTTTTTATTCAAAGCGTCTGTATATGTGGATGATGTTCTAGATGTGTTTGGATATATCTGTAGCTTGTCATGTTGTGCAGAAGATGTCAATGTAGGTCAGTTTGTAACATTTACATCAGAAGACTTGATTTGATTTTTGACTTGTCTGTATATTTTTTAGTTACCCAGTGCACTGATGGTAAAGATACTTGGAAGCTGCTTGCACCGTGCACTAATGTTAATATTTGTTTCTTGGTTGTTATTTTATTTTTGTTCAAATGTCAGAAAATGGCAAAACATACCTCATGTAGTTAAGATGTTTCTTTGCTGGTTTGTATCATTAATGAATGGTGTACATAATTGATTGTTCCTAAGCAATATATACTGTAAACTGATTTTTTCTTTTTAATTTCATATTGTTACATGCATAGATTTTTATCTGAAATCGACTTGTTTTGTAGATGATCATGTCTCTATGGTTTGCCTCTTTTGTTTTTTCCTTTGGTATCACACTTTCCTACTCCTTGGATATAAATGGCTTTAGACTGTAATCAGTAGCAGTGCTGTAGAAGGAACAGAAGGAACCAAAGTCTGTAGTCAGTGTTGCTATGCTTAGGGTTAAGGACATCTGAAATATTTATAAGGAATGCTTTATAGTTTAGATCACTTACTGTAGATGATATCAAAGGATCATTTTTGTATTGCTCTTCCTCTTCTTCACTCAGATTTGCCTGTTGTCTTTAGCTCTTGCTAGTTCCCAATCTTTCCTATTTTGGCATTATAATCTCTACAACGTTGATTTGTCCCAACTTAAAAAGGATTTGGGGTGTCTTTGTAATGTACAACCTGGAGCAAATCTGTCTCTGTTGAGAGAGATGCGTGATATGTGCTCACATTTCATTGTCTTGGATACTTTATTTCGCTGTACAGTCGATTCTCTTGTAATATCTTGCTGCTTTAAAAAATAAATGATCAAACTTTCTTTGTCTTCTGAATGTTCTTCAGTAACAGTTACAGTGACGCATACACATAATCAGTGTGTAAATGATGGGTTTGGCTAATTAGAGATTGTCTGAACAATGCTGACGTAATCACTGTGGAATGTTTTTTTTTTTCTGTGCAGACATCGACTCTGAATATTTTAATTTGTTTGCTAAGCATCTGTGGATGAATTTTCCACAGAACATAACACGGCAGCTTCCTTGTGGTAAATTACTTCACGAGATGACTCACACGTGGTTAGCTAAATTTCCCTTTTAAACTGAAGTGGAAATGTGTTGATAAAACCAGTATATGGATATTTCCTCCAAACGTCAACAAGTCAGTGTTAAATGTTAAACAGCTTTTAAAACAGGCATCAAACATACAAGTTAAGTGCTCGTACCTTGTATGTTTGACGTATACAAGTTATAAATAAAAGAAATCCTTTCTGTGAGTTTGCAGAATCTATAGTATTCTGCTGTCAGGCTCTTTTCCCTGATGAATACTAATTTTACATCACTTTGTTTTGTCTTTATTGCAAAAAAAAAAAGAACGGAAAAAACACCACACCTGCAGACTCTGTGAGTTGGATCTAGACACTTGGTGGCTTCACAAAAACAATTTCCTTTAAAAAAATGTAATATGAAAAAGACAGAAACAGAAATGAAAAATAACTGAAAAACAAAACAGAATTGAGGACGAACACATGAGACTGAAACTCAACAATGGCAATACTAGTGCAAAATGAAAGTACCGAGACTCGAGTAAATGCAAGAAAAACAGCACATGGTAGTTTCATGTCATGTTTCTGGTTTTAGAAAATAGCTTTTCATTGATTACTGTATCCAATAAAAACAGCACTAATGCTCAGTAAATTCCCTAAACGCCTTCCGGAGCTTCATGTACTTCACTTGGGTTTAGGTTTGACTGTGCATAAATCAAATGTGCCCCCGTGAACATACTAATATCAAAACATTCTTGAAGTGCATAGGCTGTCTCCCTGTAACACTTGACTTTGAACAATTTAAAAAAAAACATCATTGCACCTCTGATACATTTAAAAACAATCTGAACATTTTAGATACAAGATGAAGTATATGTCCATAATATTTACATACGTCATGAGCTACAACATGTCATATACAGTATATACACTACTAAGAGTCTAAGTTGAAGACAAAAAGAAACATGCAGTCAGTCAGTTTGGGTCCGTAAAACTGCAAAAATTCATTATTAGAAATGTGTTAAGTATAATCATTAATACTATTTGAGTTTACATTAATAAGTTCAAGATTCAATTTAAAATCTAGACAAGTTAGAAAATCTTTGCTACTCTGACTCAGGCTTTATTTAATGAATGATTTATCGAGTGAATGCATAAATAAATCTTCCTTCTGTAAATTAAAAAAAGCAGAATACATTGAATTTATTAGTTAATGTAAATTTGATATGACATTTACAGTTACTTGTAACTTCTGTTACAAGTAATACATATTTGTTTAAGAAGTCTCCATCGGCAGATCAACACTTTAGCTAGAAAAATATTAAGTCAATTTTGTTAAGCTAATTATTTTATTTTATCAATCCATAATTCATTTTTACATTTTTGTGTTGGTGGTGTCGGATTTATTTATGTACTTGATAGGGAAAGATTTAAATTCATATTTTAATCAAATTGTAAGTTTAATTAATTTATTTTCTCAAATTCATTTAAATTAATTGCTTATTTCAACTTGACTTTTAATATAAATTTCCATTTGATTTATTACAAATTATTTATGCTTTATGAGTAATTATGATCAGTAATTAGTTGCGTCTTTTAAGGCATGACTAATTCTACAAGTAATATAATACCTTTCATAACTTACCAAGTGTACATTGAAGCAGACCGGTCTGAAATGTTACCATCTCTTTGTCTTGTTTTTAAAAAAAGCTTCAGAATAATAGCAGCTCCTTCTACTAATCTTTGACTTCATTTCTTGAGGATCTGAACAACAAACCTCTGCAGTGAGCTGCCTGTGCAGGTTTTACAGCCTTAAAGTGAATCACCCCACACGTCAGTTTATCTCTCATCGTCAGTGTTCAGGACTCAGTGACCTGAGAGCGCTTTGAGCTGTCTCCCTTAGTTCATTTGAGAACCATGTCACATTGTGGCTTGATGCTGGATTTTCTTTTTGCAGCTTACATTTTGGGTATCAGAGCTGTTTGAGGTTACAGAGATGCCTGTCGGCTTCCTGCTGCTGGACCAGATCACATAGCTCTGCTTTCAGCTTGACGGTTATTTGAAAATGCACTCTGACCTGCTTCTTTCCACCCGCTAGTCTTAGCGGGTGCCTCATCAGCTACCTGAACCACCACTGGCTCTTCGTGGGCCCTAAAACAGGATGTCAGATCTTGTATTCACTACCAGAGGTCCTCTGGGGTCAAACTGTATGTTAACTTGCATTGTATTAGTCCTGTGTTCAGACCTCTGAAGTGCTGTTTGTGGCTCTTCTTTGGCTCATCGACATCCTGAAGCTGCGTTTGGTGCTCCTCACCTCGTGGGCGATGAAGTAGTAGCACAGAGCGTCCAGACAGCAGGTGATGTTGGACAGACACATGGCGATCTGGATGAACAGGCTGATCCTGGTCTTGGTGCCGCAGTCCTGGATCACCCCCTGGTGCACCTGGAAGAACGTGGGGTTACACATGGAGGATGTAGAAACATTAGTTCACCGTCTTTCCAACGTGTATGAGAATCTCAGCTTTTAAAATGATGTAACACAGCAGTTTGAACTGTTATACTGCAGGTCCTCGTCAGGCTTTTTTAACATTTCCACTACTTGTTGCATGATGTTATGCTTGTTAGACTCTGCAGTTCTATTTTTCTTCTAAAATTAGACCTCTCACATTCAAGCCAAATTCTATACACTAACATACCAGTGACACAGTGGTGTATCTTCTGTATTTTTAGTGATATTGGGGTTTTAAACTATTCGTTATTATGATTTTGCTCCAACTCTGGTGAAAAGCAGGTAATTAAAAGTCTGTATATCATCACTGATTGGTTTAAATTAATATTATCTTTTTATTTATTCCACAGCTCCAGTTTGTCAGATCTTGTGGCGACGTAATTATTTCACCTTCTTTTCTTGTTGACATAAAATGGTCACAGGCGCCTCATGTGATACTAAAATAGGAAACAAAATTAAGAATTCCTTCCTCGCACATATTCTTTAAAAAACATCTAAACTGAAAAATCGAGACCCTGAGTGTTGTAAAGTATACCATAAGTTTGTCGCTTTATCTTTCTTCTCCCTAAAACAGATGAAAAAAGAAAATCCTATCATCACAACAAATCATTTTTTCTAAAATCTTGGTTATATGACCCAATCTAGTGTGCCTGTTGCAAAAAAAATGTAAGTAGCTTGTTGAAGTGAATTTTAAAAAGCAACACAGCATAGGCCTGACAGCAATTTTGAAGAAAAAACAACCCATAACCCATCTCACTGCTTTGTTAAAGTACAAAAGATAAGGTAATTTTCTTTTTAAATGAAATACAATTTTTTATTTTTCAGACACTGCCTGCTACATTTCAGACTGATTGTCTAATGAATATGTTTCAGTGGGTGAGGAGGAAGGAAATTGAAACATCTATTATACTGCGGCAATCTTCATCTGCTGCTAAATATTATGTGAAAGCTCCACAGCAGCTACTGATTTTGAGGTGAGATTACTAGGTACATTACCTCTTTTTTTTTCTTTCTTTCTTTCTTTTTTTTTTTTTTTTAACTTAAAACTATCTAACTCTATCTCACCAGGAACTGCAGGAGGATGCCCAAGTGGCTCGGGGTGAAGGGCAGCAGGAAGGCGCTCAGGCTGCTGTAGATGATCTTCACGCAGGCCCGGCTCCTGGCGCTGCGCTGGCCGGACTGCCGGAGAGCCCAGATGGTCTGAAGTGAGCAGTAAATCACCACCAGAGCAGGCAGCAGGAAGCCAAACACCTGCAGACAGATGATCAGCTGAGGGCTCCAGCCTTTCTGGGAAAAGGCATGGAAGCAGTGGAACTCTGTCCGGCTGCCCTGCCTGAATCCGTAGATGGTTGGAGAGATTGCTGCCAGCACCAGCGCCCAGACCCCCACGCAGCTCCCCAGAGCCGCTCTGGGGGAACGCAGCTGCTTGGCTTTGAACGGGTGACAGATAGCCACCCATCTATCCACAGCTATACACATTATGGTGTAGATGCTGCCGTATATCCCGATGAAATAGAGGCTCTCCAGGACGGAGCAGAACGACTGGAGGTGGGTGGGCCAGAGGTGATTGGTGGCGTGCATCTTGAAGGGAAGAGGGAAGAGGAGGAGGAGGTCCATCAGAGCCAAGCTGGTCATGTAGATGGTCGACTCGGTCCACTTCCGCAGAAAGAGGCAGAACACCAGGAGCGCGGCGACATTGAGAAGCAGACCAATGAGGAATATGGGCATGTAGATGATCAGCTCCAAGTATCTCATCATTTGGTCCACCTCTTCAAATGAGCAGTTGCTTGTCATGGTGTCACTGCAGGGAAACAGTTTGATGTGATTTCTGCTGCTCTGCCACGATTTCAAAGAAAAGTTTAGGTTTCAAATGTGTCTGTGAAATGAATGGGCCTTTCCTGTTATCACTGTATGCTTCTCTTTTCACACAGAAACATATCTATGATACATCGCTGCACCAAGCCACTTGAAATGTCTCAGTTGTGTGAGAACAGATGCTGAGAACTTGCGTTTTTGTTTCTGGTTTAAAGGCCAGAGAACATCATGAGAACTTTCTGAATATTAGAATAAGAAAGTTACGTTGGCAGTAAAATTAAGGCTCAGGCTGAAGTAGCTGGTAATTAATTTGGGCCTTTAATGTGATGAAAAATATCTTGGCTTTAATGGAAACACTTTGATCTTATCTCTTCCTATATAAGATTTGATGTCTCTAGCAGTATGTTTATGCATTTTCATCGTCTATATGTTTTAACATACTTGGCTCTTCAACCTTTTTACCTTTTAATTCAATGCTCACATGAATCCTATTTAAATCTGAGTGTTTTTCTGACTTCAACAGAGCTGAATACAAAGACTCAGGTCTTTGGTGAAATATGGAAATACTGTACAGTCATAACAGGTGGAAATGCCAGCTTGAGTCAGAGAAACTCTGAGTTGTTACTATTCTGGAAGAAGCAAAATAAATCCCTGAGCACTGGGTCTGTATTCAGAAGATACTGAGACAAATGACATAAACAGGTGGAGGCTGTGTTGTGTCGCTGGCAGTAGAAGTGACTTCTCACAGCGGCCATTTCAAGGCCCTTTCTAATTAGGTCAAAGTAAATTCTATTAAAATAAAAAGTCCTCACTATACTTTAATGTCTTTATACTTATTCCGTACTTGTATCTTTCATTTTGCGAGGAAATCTAGTTCAGTAATTTAAACATTTTAACTAAAAAGCTACGTTAATTTAATTGCAACACTATGAAAACGTAACTTTATACTATCAGGTGTCATGTATGGTGGAAATCTGTGAAATCGAGCCGTGCTCTTACCTCATGCCCATCTCTCTGTTGAATTTTCAGTGTTTCTGTCTGTCTGTTACTGTGCCAGACACTCTTCTGCTTTTCTGCCTTTGTTGTTTCATCACCACTTCCTGAGTGATGCCACACATCATGCATGTGTGCTCAGATGTACGTTATACTTGTTTAAAATCCAGGCAGAGGTGAACTTGTCCGGCAGGTTTTTACTCTTCTCTGCAACTCGACACTCAGGTGATCTCTGCAAACGGCCGGAACGGTGGATTTTCATTTGTGTGTGCAAACATCTGAAGAAATCAAAAGTAATAAAGTGATAAAATGTTGTGTTGTGCTCAGAGTAACTTCACTGGAATTACCGACTGATTCATTTTGAAATCAATGACTTGCTGCTTTCCTCTATCTTGTCTCGTTATCAACTGAATATTATTGGATTTTTAGCTGCTGGTTGCACAAAGCCAGATAAAGACGCTGGTTCCTGAGAAACTGTGGCAGTTGTCCTGTGGCTATTTTGTTACATGATCAAATTTCATTGCAGATAAACACTTTTAGTAAGAGCAGATGGTGCTTTGAAGTAAATGCTATACCAGAATGCTGCTTTAGCATGCTAGCATTGGCTGATTAGCACTAAACACTAAGTACACCTAAGGCTGAAGTCAGAAGTTTTGTGGTTTTAAAACAAAGTGCAGGATATATTTGATGGTAGCGGCAGCCTAAATGTTATTTAATGGATTATCAAATGGATTAAAATTCATCCATGAATGTCTTTACATACAGCATCAACTCTCATGGAAATCTGTCCGAAAGTTTATTGAGACGTTACACTCAAAACCACCAATTTCAACCTCAGAGAGTAAAAGTGACCCATATCAGTAGGATCCATCCTCTGGACACCACACTTCTCTGTGCAAAATTTAATCTAAATCCTTTCAGTGCTTTTTCCACTGAAGATCTATTGGACTGACCCATTGCCATCCCAAACACCGCAACACTAGCGTTTGGTGAAAGACCAACTTGTAGAATGTTAAAATGACAGACAAACTGGGTAAAATGAAATCAGATTGAGGAAACTGTAGCACTGGCTTTTGCCACAGGTCTCTGAGTGTGTTGAGTGTCTGTAAGTGTGGTTTATATTTCCTCAGACTGGAGTTTCCATTTCTACAAAAACTTACTTATGTCTGCTGCACCTCGTGAGTTCACTAAACTACCGCTGAAGAGGATTATTTTTATCATAACATTCAACATGTGTTTTAATGTTGAAATAAACAGGCCACGACCATGTGACTTTATATGTCTGCATGCATTAGGTTCCTGATTTCTGGGCCACCGACTAGTTTATTAACAGCATCCAGCAGCAACCACTAACAAAGTACAAAAAAAAATCCAATACAGTGATTTCTGTATCTGTGCTGTTATTGGTACTGATATTAGGATGATAGAAAGCCTGAAGCCAGACTTCAGAGTGTCTTTTCTCAAGTCTGTGAGAAGCTGCAGAAACAGATTTAGACTGTGATTAAGGTTTGAGGGTTTCCTGGTTTCAGGTGCTGAGATGACTTAACAGGATTTAACGTGTACGAATTCGTTGTTGCCAACTTTTCGTCAGCTGTAAGACGTAGGGCTGAACAGTTTGAACTTACATCAGTCAGCAGAAAGATATTGTTATATTAGAATGAATCAGCAGAGTTTAAGGGCACAATAGAGGGGAACGTTAGTTTCACTTCTGGGAAAACCAAAGCTTTTTCTGTAAATGCAAATGAAGCTGCCAGTCGCACTGCCACCTACTGTTGTGAAAGAAGTGAGGTCAGCTGTCTGTGAACGCAAACCTCATCTCATGTCAGTTCAGTTTACGCATTTTTGAGACATGTCTTTTTAAAACTGCTCTCTGGCGAGTTTAGAGAACAGCACAGAATAGAAAGATGACATTTTTACAGTAAAAATGTGATCATGATGCGCCGTAACTGTAGGGTTGTAAAATAGAGAAAATGAAGAACTGTTGTTGATGATGATTTTCAGTTTATTATACATCACTGGCCTAGTTACAAATTGTATCCCACACATTGCTTCTATGCTGATCAACACAAAAATAACAAGATGGTTAGACTATTAATAGTAAGAAAGGATCATGTGCTAAAAACCACACAGCAGTCACAGATATTTGGCATCTGATTTATTCATTTGTTCAGCTCAAATTGGGCAAGTGACTTTACCATGGCAACATGCAGCTGTATGGCTGAAGACTCTGGGGCATATAGAAAAAGAAAAAATAATTCTACTAAAATCCTTTTTCCCTTGCAGAAAAAAAATAACTTCCAAACAAAACAAAACCAAAAAATTTACTAAAAACACTGAATTGAGTGCAAACACACATTCATCCTAACTTCATATTTGGTCTGCAGGTACAAATAACCTTGCTACTGTTTACATTCATACATTGAAGAAGCCTTTTATAAAAATGTTCTCTTCTTATTTTGACTCCACAAATGTTTGTTAATGGTGTAATACAAACTTGTATACGGTGACACCGAGGGAATATTTTAGAGACTATTTGAACACAAGGTAAAATCACTGTGAAAGGCGAATAAAAAGTTGATGTGTAGGAACATTAATCTCAGATTTCTTGACTAGGCACAGACGAATAGAAGCAAAAACACATGAGGAAAAGAAGAAAAAAAAAAAAAACTACTAGAAAACAAAAGGCCCACAAACAAGGTCAAACCATGCATGCAAGATCTCGAAAAAGGAATGTGTAAAGCGGAACAAAATTCAAATGGCTACGATTGCACTGGAAGAGCCAGCCAGTTTCTAACAAGTGGGCATGTAGAGCAACAACTTGAGAGTTTACAGGAGTAAATCTGTAAATAGTCAGTTAAGGGACCTGCCACAATGTTCAGCATCTACAGCAAAGCAAAAGACGGCTGTGAAACAAACACAAGGGGCGAGTTCAGAGCTGACGGATTGACACGAGCTGCTAAAGACAAACAGTGACACGCAGACACTCACGCTGTACAAACACACACATGCACACACACATACACAAAAAACAGGACGTATTTGCTCTAGGAGGCGGTGAACTTCCTGAGTGTGATGACGATGAGGGCGAGGAGGACCGACGCTCCCAGGAACACTGCTATAACTATGGCTGTGATGGCCCCCGGGCCCAGAACCCCTGCAGACACACAAAATGTACATATACACTGCAAAAACTCAAAATCTTACCAAGTCTATTTGTCTTATTTTTATTCAAAATGTCTCATCCCACTTGATTTAAGATGCTTTCACTTAACAAGTGACATTTCAGCAAAATGGAGGGACTTGTTTTAAGACAACACATCTTAAATATCTTGTTAAGTCAATCTTGAAATTATCTTGTTTTGAGTTGTATTTTACAAGAAAACTCAAAATAAATTTAACCCTCATGTCATCCTGCGGGTCAAATTGACCCGTTTTAAAGTTTGAAAATTTGGTGGAAAAAAATATATTTTCACAGTGAAACTTCTGATGTCCACATTTTCAACATTTTTGGGAAATCTTTGAACATTTTTTGGTGGAAAAAAAATCTTTTAAATGTTTCTTAAGAACATTCACAAAAAAATCAACCAAAATCCAGTGAATTTGCTGGATTTTGTTTGATTTTTTTGTGAATGTTCTTAAAGAAAATATTAGAAGTTTTACTGATATATATATATATATATATATATATATATATATATATATATATATATATATATATATATATATATATATATATATATATATATATATATATCTTTTTTTTACATAAAACTGTTTAGGGAAACTTTGAAGGAATTATTAAAATTTTCTTCCAGAAGGTTTTGCAAATTTTCAGAAATGTGGGGAAATTTTTTTGCCGATTTTGTAGATTTTTTTCAGATAAAGAAACAATTTTTTTGGTGCCTGTAAATGAGGACAACAGGAGCATTAACACATCTCAAATTAGGAGGTTACATGAAAGCAAAAATCTATTTTTGAGTGAAAAACTGCAATATTTTTAGCATGTCTGGCTTGTTTTAAGACACCTAAGCTTGACAATCCTGGTAAAATACAGTTTAAAATAAATTTTCACAGCTAATTGTAAGATCTCAGAATTCTTATTCATATCTTATTTCAAGAAATTTTACCAAGCCATTTTTCACTTGTTCTATTGGCAGATGTTTTCACTTATTTCAAGGTAATAGTTCCTTGAAATAGGTTTTTATTTTCTTGTTTTGAGAGGGGCATTTTTTCCAGTGTAAGTTTAACAATCTGACATCTGATCGGAAGCATTATGTGTCTGTGTGAGCTAGATTGGCTCAAGAAGAAGCTTTACCTTCCTCGTCCAAAGCGTGGGAGTGTGTGGCGTCCTCGTAGTCGTAGGTGAAGGACTGCTCCGTCACGTCCTGGAAGGGGACTCTGGTGGTGACGTCGCTGGGCGGCTCTCCAGACATGGTGTCCTGGTTGTCCCTGGCTGTCGAGGCGGGGTCGCCGACTGTCTCTGCACAGCAAAGAGCAGGCTTTAATCTAGAATCTGACACTGAACCGTGTGTTTTCCTAAGGCGGTCATTTCACTGATGGGGCTTCGCTAATGGGCCTGTTTGCCTTTTCTCTGAGGCCTTAGGGATGCAGAGCTGCATGCATGGGCCCTTCTGTAAGCCAACAGCCTCTCTCTTGTCCTGCTGGGTCACACCGCTCAGCTCAGGGCATAAGGATGTCTTTGTGGAGGATGAACATTTTGTCTGTTTGAGCTACAGGTAGCCTCTCAACATGTTTCTCTTTTCCACAGCCAAACTTCAAACAGAGCAAACAAACAAGCAGCCTGCATTAGAGGCGCTGATTTGCTGGCAGTGCATAAAGCTCTTCGTCTCTTCTCTTTCCATTCCAGATTGTCCTTGTTGGACATTCCTCTCCTGTAAGCTGAGACTTTTCACACCTCGGCTGTAGCCCAGAGAAACAAGGTGTCTCTCTGGGCTTCGTTTTTGTGTTTCCTAACTCCGCATTTAGAGCCTGGCTGCTGGAAATGTTGTCTTCATTTACGGGCACCAAAAAATATTGTTTCCTTGTCTGAAAAAAATCCCCAAATTCAGCAAAAAAATTCCCTAAATTTCTGAAAATTTGCAAAACCTTCAGGAAATAAATTCCAATAATTCCTTCAAAGTTTCCCTTAAAAGTTTTATTAAAAAATCCCCCGAATTTGGCAAGAAAAGTCTTGTAAATATTTTCAAAAAATGAGTAAAAATCCTCCAAAAAAAAACTAAAAATATCTAAAGTGATTACATATATATATATATATATATCAGTAAAACTTCTAATATTTTCTTTAAGAACATTCACAAAAAAAATCAATCAAAATCCAGCAAATTCGCTGGATTTTGATTGATTTTTTTTGTGAATGTTCTTAAAGAAACATTTTTTTTAAACATTTCTTTTTTTCCCACCAAAAAATTTTCAAAAATTTCTCAAAAATGTTGAAAATGTGGACATCTGAAGTTTCACTGTGAAAATATTTTTTTCCCACATTTTGAAACTTGAAAACAGGTCACTTTGACCCGCAGGACGACACGAGGGTGAAAGAGTGTAAACCACGTCAACGGCTCTGAGATTGTGGTTTTCTGCCGACTCTGGTAATTGAACAGTTGTTCTTCAGAAAATCCAGAGGAATAGGAGGGAAAGATCTGATCGTCATCTCTCCTGAAAAAACAAACTGTTGGTGCACAAGCCCACCCATTCAGACGCTCACTAATTCACTTATCCTATCCTCAACTCGACGCATACCAACAAAACCGTAATCCAAACATATTTACACTCAGCTTATTTAACGCTGCATATTTACCTTGTAGCCTCTGATGCCCTCAGTAGATCTTTTCTCTACGCCGTCATCATTGAAGACGCATCATTTACAGTCATGACAGAATGACTTAAACCAGTGCTTATGATATAAAATCATCACATGTAAAAAATCAGTTAGATGTGGTGTCTTCTTAATTCTGATATGCACTTGTGATGTGAGTATTTTGATACTGCTGTGTTGACTCGGAGTGGTGTGCAGCTTCCTGTTCTGTAGCTGGCTGAAGGTTTGGAGGCCCAGGCCCGCCGCCAGCTCAGCCATCAATGAGGCCTTCAGCCGAGGGCACAAAAGGCAGCTTGTGCGGTCACGCAGGGCGGCAGGCTGCGACCAGTAACAACCGGCCAGGCCCAAACCAGGCACCGGCTGGGCACTGGATGTCAAACAAACTTGTTTATTAAATAGTCCCTGTGTGTAAAAGGCCGTGCCTTCTGGACAGCCTGATTTAATAAGAAGGCAAAAAATAATAACATGATGTTTTCCGTTGGTGTTTGTTTCCATAAGGAGGGGTTCACTCAAGCTTGTAATTTCTGCTCAGTTGAAATTAACAACTGAAGTTTCTAGAAACAAACATTCTTCTTTAGTTTGTCCTTTAGCTTCTTCTTTATTTTCTGGTTTAGTTTCGTTTTTAGTTTCTGGTTTAGTTTCTTCTTTAGTTGCTTTAGTTTCTGGTGCAGGGTTCTTCTCTCCTGCTATGTCAGACTATACGTCTTTTGAACTGCAGTTCTGACATATGAGCTCATGGACCCGCCAAAAAAGTGCCAAAAATATTTCTACAAGTGGATTGTAAACGCTGTGGGTACAGTATTTATGCAGTTTTCAGTGTCAGTATGTTGGTTGCTTTAGGAAAGTTTTAATTTATACTACTGGAGTGATGCAGTTTGTTTGAACCACTTATCCATTGATATGAGGTAAAAATTCCAAGTTTCAATTCTTTTCTACATATTTTTTTTATTCATTTTGTTTTGTTTTTTACCTATTTAATGGGTAGTTCATTGAAATTTTTTTCTTTTTTCTTTTAACTTTTTCATTTGTTTATCTATGCTCTCTAATTGATCATTATCTATTACTATTAGCTGATAACTAATTAGCTATGATTTTAGCTATTACAACTAGTTAGTTCATATTTTATAGAACAGAATAGAATAGAACATGCTTTATTGTCATTATACAGTGTATAACAAAATTGGAAATGTGTATTTATGTAACTATCTCTACTGTTATTCATTACTTTTAGCTAACTATGTACCTTATTAGCTCAGGCTTTAGCTAACTATCTTCAGTGTTTGTCCTTCAGTCTTTTTTAGGTATTTTCAACTAGTAATGCAGTAGCTAAATATTTAAACTGTGTTTCCATTATTTTCAGCTATTTCAACTGTTTATCCATTGCTGTTAGCTAAGTATTTGAACTTTTTATCTGTTATTTTCAGTTTTATACCGTTTATCCATTTTTAGCTATTTCAACTTTCTATCCGATTTTCAGCTAAATTTTAAAGTCTTTTTCAAACATACTATCATACTTAGCTAAATATAGTTAGTTAACTATGACAGTTAGCTATCATAGTCGCTAAATATTCTACTGTTTATCCATTACATCAAGCTATTTCAACTGTGTATCCATTATTTGTAGCTAAAAATTTTAAGTGCATTCATTATTTGTGCTATTTCAACCATTTATCCCTCACCGTTAGCTAAATAGTTCAACTGCTTTTAGTTACTTAAATCATTTACCCATTATTATTATTAGCTGTCAACTGTTCATTACTTTATCTATGTATTTAAACTGTTAGTTACTTTTACTATTTCATATATTAAATACTTGTATCCGCTTCACATGTTTTGAGCTTCAAGTCACACTTTCAGCTAACTAATTTCATTGTTAATTTATTGCTTTTGACCATATTACATCATTATATCATTTCAACCATTAATCCAGCACTTTTATCCAACTATTTCCAACTTCTTTCAAAATAGTTTTTATGTTGAAATTGTCTCAGGTTAGGCTAAGGCAGTTTACTGTTTGTTGCACATGGATTAATTCATCTTAACCATGTTTGACACTTTCTTCCTGACCATAAACGTGTTGATATATTTCAGTGATAGCTTTGTTGTTCTGTCAGAGTGGGTTTTCAGTTGAGCCATCCCTGTACTCTCTCCTCTCGTTGGAAATCGCTGCAGTTTTTAAAGACACACTGTCACACTCCAGATGTCAATCCAGAACCCTTCTTCTCTTCCACCACACAGGCCCAGACTCATTAAAGCCTGGCAGACTGTAAGGGAGGCTGATTTCAGACACTAAAAACACAGAAGGCCATTTGTTGGTACCTCAGGCCTCTTCTGGAAGGATTTCACACCAGCCAGACAGATGACAAAGCACATAGACGAGTGTGTGTGAAAAGCAACCTGGCAGAGCATCGAAACCGCAACTGAAGCAGCCCAAACATGACACTGGTGATGCTACGTGCCCTCGCTTCACCCTCTTTAACTACCACAGGGGGTGACCACATTTTCAGTAACAACATATCTGAAAATGTCCGGTGTGTTTTGCAGAAATAGCATTTGACTGCTAGAACTCCTCTCCATTTCCATTTTCGAAACCACCGATGACCTCTTTTCTGTATTGCAGGCTAGTAGCATGAGCCGCTCACACTTTTAGATCATCAGCCACTTGGAAGTAGATCACTGCGATTGTTTGAGTAATGATCACACTGTGTTGCTTAAACTTCGTCTCTGACACATCTTGGCTCGTTTCCCACGCTGAGTCAGCATGTCACGCTGCTTCAGTCGGTGTTGCGGTCGAGACTTGCAGGCCTCCTTGAAAACATCACATACTATACATGACAACCGTGTCACTCACAACAAATCCACACTCATCCTTTCTAGCAGTTCTTAAAATTGTGAATTTTCCAGATTATTCTAATCCAACAAAACTTTACTCCATTAGAGTTGTGATTTTCATCCCTAAATCAAGACGTAAGAAAGTCATAGGTGCACATGTGGTTTGGAACCTTTTTGTCTATCACATGTTAGGTTTTGTGTAAAAGGTGACACCTCACAGCTTTTTTTTTTCTGTCTCTACAGGACAGGGAGGACATTGTCGTCACTGTTACCCCCTTGTCGTCCCACTGCCCTCTTGACCTCTACTCTGACCCCTTTGGGCCTGAGAGCTACTCAACTGGGTCCAGAGATTTTCTCAAGTCGATCCGGCAGATAACAAAAAGAGGAACAAAGAGACGTTTGACATAAGTAAGAGAAAGCGAGAGAAAAAGCTGTAAAGTGCTTATCTGACTGTAAACACTTCCTAAATCACAAAAAAAATTCACTCCATTTGCTTCTTAATGTCTCCAAAATCTGTCACACATACGAAATGAAGTCAACGGCACCTGAAATGCAAACCGACACTCCACTGAATCACTTCAGTTCAGCTCCAGTGAGGGCAACGAGTTTTTTTTTTTGAGTTTCATACGAACATCAGGCATCATGAAAGCGACTGAGTCATCCTGTTTGTCAAAGAGCAGCTTTCACAGCTCTCAGAGGTTTAACAACTGCATCATTCTACATCAGCCTGCTGACACACACACGGGCCTAAGAGTGTGTGTGGACAGCAGGTAACTTCTAGCTTTAACAATTTAACGAGTAATATTTCTGAAAAAAGGTCAGCAACACTTAATAAAAAATATAAAATGTTCCTACGATGAGAAGCTTGTGACTTCTTACAGATGCGCTCAGGACTTGTTAAACTGATTTCCCCTCATGTGACAGATGTTTTCTATACATCTGGCTGCAGTCTCACACTTTTGTCTTCTCTGACTATTTCCACCTCAAATAGCACAAGCAAGCAAAGTTGCGTACTTGTCACCCAGTCACAGAAGTAAAATAAACTGAACAGGAGGTTACCTGTGCGCACAAAGGCCACCAAGAGGCTGAAGAGTACAAGCGGGACGACTGTGCAGATGCAGCTGCTGCGAACCATCGTGGCTGCCAAGGATGAGCGTCTCCAAAACTCCTTGAGCAGCGACTTCGACCGAGTGACTGACCCTGCGAGAGGAGCAGGAGAAGAGTACAGGGGAGTGCAGGAAGGGAGGAAAGGTAGCCAGCTAAGGGGTGAGAGAAGGGGTGGGACTAGGTGTGCACAGGACTGTCTGGACAGTGCCGACTTTGTGAGCACATCATCACAGGGCCCACCCACTCCAAAACTCCTCTGGCCACATAGCTGGGTGCGAGGGGTAAACATTCGGCGTCTGCTGACCGTGGCCAGGTCACATCACAAAGGTCTCTGCTGGACATTTTACTCCTGTGGACTCAGAGGGAAACATCTGACCGCAAATACGTTGGTGCTGCAGGAAAGAGCTGGCTCTAAAGTGGGAGTACAGAAGTATTAGTAGCAATGTTCCCTGTAATTTTTCATGAGTCTGAGCAAACACACAAACTCCATGAGCATCCCTTGGACCACTGTGAGCAACATCAGACGTGTGCACTGTGGTCACACCAGCATCACATCCATTCAAGTTACATGGTTCATTAAAAGAATCAAATTACAGCATTTACATTTCTGTTAAAACGCTTTGTCAACAGGAGCCAGTTGAAGGCTGCAGTGATTTTAGTGACACTACAATGTATAAGAGTGAAGTTATTGAATATTTGTCTCTCTTTACTGTTGCAGTGGTTTTACAAATTGCAGATGGACCCTGTTCACTCCATAGACACCAATGTTATTCCTGTAGCTTGAAAGACAGCTACTTTTGATAAAACTGGGCTTGTAGCACATTGTCTGCCTTGCAACAATGGGAAAGAGGCACCGTTTGTTTTGACAACCTATATCTAATGAGTTATTGATGCTGGAAGTCTGAATCTGTGAATATCTTTCCAACTTTACTGAACTTGGGGCCACTACCACCTAAGGAGTGATATATTTAATTTTGAAAAAAGCATTTAGCCATACTTAAAGCTTTAAGTGCTTTATTAACACGGAACTAAAAATTTTGTATTGTTTTATTATCACAGGTTCTGTCTGAAAAGAGATGGCATCATTTTAAACAGTGAAATCAAACTAATAAAATGTAATGACCAATCAGTGAGTAATACTGGATTCTGCAAAAACATAAACAACTTTTTAAAAAATCTAAATCTTATCTTAACACAGTTAATGTATTAACTTATTTTTGTGTTTATGCATGTATTTAGTGATTTATTTAGTACTGATAACATATCAGAGTTCTGAGTGAATTTTTCTTAAGATAGACAAAGGCCATTTATTGATTACATATAGGCTGTTAAATGTTTATTAAAAACTAAAAAGCATTTTAAAAAAAACAATTCAATTCAATTCAATTCAATTCAATTCAATTCAGTTCAAGTCAATCTTATTTATATAGCGCCAATTACAGTCAAATTGTCTCGAGACGCTTTACAGAACCAATATGCCTGACCTTCAGAGCAAGCCAAAAGGCAACAGTGGCAAGGAAAACACCCTT
This sequence comes from Amphiprion ocellaris, assembly GCF_022539595.1. Taxonomy (NCBI): domain Eukaryota; kingdom Metazoa; phylum Chordata; class Actinopteri; family Pomacentridae; genus Amphiprion; species Amphiprion ocellaris. Next base: position 17,424,935 of record NC_072775.1, read on the forward strand.
TTAACAGGGAAAAAAACCTCGAGCAGAACCCGGCTCTAATGTGGGGGGACCCATCTGCCTGCTGGCCGGGCGGGTTGACTTAGGCATTTATTGAGTCACTAAAATACTGTAGAGTACAGACCACATCAGCATGATTATAAGCATCCTCTGGTAAATTAACAACCAGATACTGATGTCTCTCACCATATGGACTTCAGGAGATGACTGGGGGATGATAAACTGTGACCTACTGGTTGGGTTCTCTCTGTTCTCATGTTTCTTACATGTTTGTCCCCTGACAGCCGGGTCCTAATGTTTTTTGAGCAACACACCATACTATGACGTTTTTACAATGATGGTTCTATTATGGAACCAGTTTGACATGTTCAGGTGTTCTTTGTGTGAAAACTCAGAGATTTCAGGTATCAGAAGGTGGTTTTCAACTTTCTTTGTTAACTTTCTGCTTCAACTTTAAACTAAATTTCCTTCACTAACCCAGCCCTCTCGACTTCCAGGAAGCTGTGTTCCTATTGGCTGTCCAGGTGGCTGCTTGGTATTATCAGGAACACCTGAGCAGCTTGGTGTTATCAGGAACACCTGAGCAGCTCAGTGTCTTCCTGCTTTATTTAGCTGCAGCCAAACATTTCCTCTGCTTCTCTCCCCACTGAACCGGGTTTGACTCTGTTGCTGTAGTTTGTTCTTTAGGCGTTGGCTTGCAGCTTCCAGCAGTAAAATCGTCTTTAATGTGTTTCTTGGTGTGTTTTAGGGCTTTGTACTGGATAGTTGTCTTGGTAAATGAGGTTCTTTAGCCACAGTTAGCACATGGTGCTAATGTGTGCAGTGATTAGTGGATTTGCTGCAGCTGAGTTGTGTCTTTATCTTGGCTG